>NW_022983244.1:0-78589 GCF_011762595.2 Tursiops truncatus | reverse complement strand
AGCTCTGACCGCGAAACTGGAATGCCCCGGTTCCTCGTGAACCGTCTTTTCCCTCTTCGCAGCCATGCCTGCCGTGAGAGGAGGCCCGACAACAGCAGTGTCTTCCAGGGAGCTGCACGGCGCATAACAGGACCTTTCAAGGTGCCAAAACAAGGCCAGTCCCATCAGGCCGCAGCTCCAGGAAGACACGCAGCGGGGAGTGTCTGTGGTTTCTGTCAAGTCAAAAAAACCTAACAACAAGCGACATACTTGGCTCTTCCCTGATTCAACTTTCCTACACAGGACCTTCTGCGTGTAGCGAACTGCCGGGACCACAGAGTGCCCTAGGTCTCGCAGGTCCTGTGCGTCTACCGAAACCTGAAGTGTTCCACAGAGATCTGTGCTTTGGCGGAATTTGTAACGCAGGCCGCCTTTGCACCTGAGCTACGGTGACTTCAGGTATGAGTGCCTAGAGGGCTAGCAAGCGCAGAGTTCTTCTCAGTACAGCTCAGACCAGGGCAATGTGGCCGACTTCCGTGGCATGCTGGACTTGCTAGAACCGTGTTCCTGAATCCGTTGGTGAGCTGAAGCAATCTAGCTCCCCCCAGAGAGAGTGCAGTGTGTTACGCTTCACTCGGCCTAGCCAGGGGCACCCAGAAGGGCCTACGTGTCTGAGTGTGGCCCAGCAGGCCCAGGGGAGCCTGAGGGTACTCAGAGTTCTTGTAGGGACACGGGTGCTGACGCCAGGGGGCCAGGAGTCTGACAGGATTAGTACCGTTACACGAGGGCAGGATGCGACAAGGCCTCAAGGAAAGCCGCAAAACTACCCTTCTGGATGGCAAATCAGGGCCTTAGGTAGAGGCTACGGCCCACGTTGGGATTCCCCTTCGCTCTAGAGCAGGGCAGGGTATGCTCCCGCCCAGGGCCTGAAAGCACCCTCTTCCTTTCGAGAAAACTCTGTTGCTTCCAGAGCCATGCCTGCAGTGAGTACAGGTCCAGCAACCAAAGCGTTGTTCAGGAAGCTTCAGGCCGCATGAACGGAGCTTTCAAGCCGGGAAGACCAGGCTTGCCTCAGAGGGCTGCCTTTTCCAGGTTTACGTGCAGAAGAAGCGTCTGTGGTTTCTAACAAGTCCAAAGAGACCTAGCTGCTCACTGGGTCCCTCGAGAATCATCTTCTCTAGGCAGGGTGCCCTGCGTGTAGCGAACTGCTTAAGAGAAAGAAGGCCTTAGGTGTCGTAGGCTCACGTGCATCTTCCGAATGCCTGCAGCGTTACCCTAGAAACTGTGCTCTAGAGGCCCTTGGACGGCAAGCCGACTTACTCCCTGAGGTAGGCTGACTTCAAGCATGAGGTCCTAGAAGGAATTGTAAGCAAGACGTTTTGCTCAGCGCAGCTCCGACTACAGTGATGATGCAGCCTTCCGTGGCCTGCTGCCCAAGCTACCACAGTGTTCCCGAGGCTGTTGGTGTGCTGAGGAAATCTAGCTCCCCCGAGGCAGTGTGCAAGCTGCTGCCCGTCACTCGGCACACACACGAGTATTCCAAAGTGCCTCCGGTCTGAATGTTGCTCTTCGACTCGGGAGAGCCTCGGGTACTCAGTGTCCTTGTACGGAAACGGGTGCTGCCGGGAGAGTCTAGGGGTCCCCAAGAGCTTCCAACCCTTCCACTGAAGCAGAAGAGAGACTAAGGCCTCATGGAAGCTGCTGCACTCCTACCCTGCTGCGTGGCATATCAGGGTGCTCCTTCGAAGCTAGGCCTCACTTGGAGTTTCCCCTTAGCTATACAACAGGACAGGATGAGCTCTGACCGAGAAAGTGGAGCACCCCGGTTCCATGTGAAAGCGTCTCTTCCCTCTCACAGCCATGCCTGCCGTGAGAAGAGGCCCGGCAACGGCAGTGTTTCTCAGGGAGCTTCAAGGCGCAAGAGAGGATTCTTCAAGGTGCGGAAACAAGGCTGGTCCCATCGGGCACCAGCTCCAGGATGACACGGAGCATAAGTAGCTGTGCTTTCTATCCAAGGCAAAAGCGACCTAGTACATACTTGCTTCAAGCGTTCTTCACAGGGTGCTCTGGGTGTACCAAACTGCCTAGCCCAAGGAATGCCTTTGGTCTCCTAGGGTCCCTTGCCTCTACTAAAAGCCTGAAGTGTTACACAGAGACCCGTGCTTTCGTGGAAGTTGGAAGGCAAGCCGCCTTTCCCCCTGAGATACGGTGACTTCGGGTATGAGTTCCTAGAAGGGCAGCTTCCAAAGTCCGGCAGTGTTACACGGAGAACGGTGCTCTAGTTGCAGTGGGAGCACTAGTTGAATGCCTCCTTGCGGTGGGGTGACTTCAGAGATGAGGTGCTAGGGATACTGAAAAGCAGAGGGATTGTCTCAGTGCAGCTCAGACAAGGGCGATGAGGCAGAAGTCCACGGCACGCTGCACTGGCTAGAACCGTGTTCCGCAAACTGCTGGAGAGCTGAGGAAATCTAGCTCTCCCAAGGGAGTGTGCAAATGCTGCCGATCAATAGGCGTACGCACAGGGTACTCCGAAGGGCTTCCCGGGCTGGACGTTGCTCGGGAGGCCCAGGGGTCCGTGGACTACACGGCGTCCTCGTACAGAGACACGGGCCGACGCGAGGCGCCTAGGAATCCTGAGAAGCTTAGCAGCGTTACACTAAGGAAGGGCAACGACGACTGCCTCATGGAAACTGCTGCGCGCCTACCATTCTGCATGCAATTCAGGGCCTTCATTTGAGGCTTCTGCTCAGTGGAGTTTTAAGGTAACTATAGGGCAGGGAGGATGAGCTCCCAAACAGGAACGGGAAGGCACCCTGTTTCTTTCATGGAAACTCTTTCTCTTCTCAGAGCCACGCCTGCACGGATGAGAATCCGGGCCACATCAGTGCTTTCCAGGTAGCTTCGAGGCCGCACAAATGCAGCTTTCAAGGCGGGAAAGCAAGGCTTGTCTCAAACGGCCATTTCCAGGTTGACATGGGGCAGACTCTTCCGTGGTTTCTACCAAGTCAAAGAGACCTAGCTTCTCACGGAGTCCTTCCACAATCAACTTTTCTATGCAGGGTATTCTTCCTGAGGTGAACGGCCTGAACGAAAGAATGCGCTAGGTTTTCTTGTCCTGCGAATCGTCCCAAAGCCTGCGGCTTTACACCAGAAACTGTGCTCTGGTTGCACTTGGAATCCCCCCCAACCCCCGCCCCTCCCCAAGCCGACATTCTCCTTGAGTTAGGTTGACTTCAGGTATGAGGTCCTGGAGGGAATTGTAAGCAAAGTGCTTCTCTCAGTACAGCTCTGACTACGGTAATGAGGCACACTTCCATGGCCTTCTGCAACTAGAGCTACAAATACGTTCCTGAGGCTGTTGGTGAGCTGAGGCAATCTAGCTCCCCCGAGGGAGCGTGAAAGCTGCTGCCCTTCACTCGGCACGCACACGGGTACGCCGAAGTGTCTAGGGGTGTGAATGTGGCTCTTCAGCTCAGGAGAGCCCGGGGTCCTCAGTGTCCTTGTACGGAAACGGGTGCTGCCGCGAGGAGTCTAGCAGACCCGAAAAGCTTACTACCGTTCCACTGAAGCAGAAGAGAGAGCTAAGGCCTCCTGGGAGCTGCTGCACTCCTACCCTGCTGCACGGCATATCAGGGCCCTCCTTCGAAGCTAGGCCTCACTTGGAGCTTCCCCTTAGCTACGGAACAGGACAGGATGAGCTCTGACCGAGAAACTGGAATGCCCCGGTTCCTCGTGAAACCGTCTTTTCCCTCTCGCAGCCATGCCTGCCGTGAGAGGAGCCCGACAACAGCAGTGTCTTCCAGGGAGCTGCAAGGCGCATAACAGGACCTTTCAAGGTGCCAAAACAAGGCCAGTCCCATCAGGCCGCAGCTCCAGGAAGACACGCAGCGTAAGTGTCTGTGGTTTCTGTCAAGTCAAAGAGACCTAGCGACATACTTGGCTCTTCCCTGATTCAACTTTCCTACACAGGACGTTCTGCGTGTAGCGAACTGCCGGGACCACAGAGTGCCCTAGGTCTCGCAGGGTCCTGTGCGTCTACCGAAACCCTGAAGTGTTCCACAGAGATCTGTGCTTTGGCGGAATTTGTAACGCAGGCCACCTTTGCACCTGAGCTACGGTGACTTCAGGTATGAGTGCCTAGAGGGACTAGCAAGCGCAGAGTTCTTCTCAGTACAGCTCAGACCAGGGCAATGTGGCCGACTTCCGTGGCATGCTGGACTTGCTAGAACCGTGTTCCTGAATCCGTTGGTGAGCTGAAGCAATCTAGCTCCCCCCAGGAGAGAGTGCAGTGTGTTACGCTTCACTCGGCCTAGCCAGGGGCACCCAGAAGGGCCTACGTGTCTGAGTGTGGCCCAGCAGGCCCAGGGGAGCCTGAGGGTACTCAGAGTTCTTGTAGGGACACGGGTGCTGACGCCAGGGGGCCAGGAGTCCTGACAGGATTAGTACCGTTACACGAGGGCAGGAGTGCGACAAAGGCCTCAAGGAAAAGGCCGCAAAACTACCCTTCTGGATGGCAAATCAGGGCCTTAGGTAGAGGCTACGGCCCACGTTGGGATTCCCCTTCGCTCTAGAGCAGGGCAGGGTATGCTCCCGCCCAGGGCCTGAAAGCACCCTCTTCCTTTCGAGAAAACTCTGGTGCTTCCAGAGCCATGCCTGCAGTGAGTACAGGTCCAGCAACCAAAGCGTTGTTCAGGAAGCTTCAAGGCCGCATGAACGGAGCTTTCAAGCCGGGAAGACCAGGCTTGCCTCAGAGGGCTGCCTTTTCCAGGTTTACGTGCAGAAGAAGCGTCTGTGGTTTCTAACAAGTCCAAAGAGACCTAGCTGCTCACTGGGTGCCTCGAGAATCATCTTCTCTAGGCAGGGTGCCCTGCGTGTAGCGAACTGCTTAAATGAAAGAAGGCCTTAGGTGTCGTAGGCTCACGTGCATCTTCCGAATGCCTGCAGCGTTACCCTAGAAACTGTGCTCTAGAGGCCCTTGGACGGCAAGCCGACTTACTCCCTGAGGTAGGCTGACTTCAGGCATGAGGTCCTAGAAGGAATTGTAAGCAAGACGTTTTGCTCAGCGCAGCTCCGACTACAGTGATGATGCAGCCTTCCGTGGCCTGCTGCCCAAGCTACCACAGTGTTCCCGAGGCTGTTGGTGTGCTGAGGAAATCTAGCTCCCCGAGGCAGTGTGCAAGCTGCTGCCCGTCACTCGGCACACACACGAGTATTCCAAAGTGCCTCCGGGTCTGAATGTTGCTCTTCGACTCGGGAGAGCCTCGGGGTACTCAGTGTCCTTGTACGGAAACGGGTGCTGCCGGGAGGAGTCTAGGGGTCCCCAAGAGCTTCCAACCCTTCCACTGAAGCAGAAGAGAGAACTAAGGCCTCATGGAAGCTGCTGCACTCCTACCCTGCTGCGTGGCATATCAGGGTGCTCCTTCGAAGCTAGGCCTCACTTGGAGTTTCCCCTTAGCTATACAACAGGACAGGATGAGCTCTGACCGAGAAAGTGGAGCACCCCGGTTCCATGTGAAAGCGTCTCTTCCCTCTCACAGCCATGCCTGCCGTGAGAAGAGGCCCGGCAACGGCAGTGTTTCTCAGGGAGCTTCAAGGCGCAAGAGAGGATTCTTCAAGGTGCGGAAACAAGGCTGGTCCCATCGGGCACCAGCTCCAGGATGACACGGAGCATAAGTAGCTGTGCTTTCTATCCAAGGCAAAAGCGACCTAGTACATACTTGCTTCAAGCGTTCTTCACAGGGTGCTCTGGGTGTACCAAACTGCCTAGCCCAAGGAATGCCTTTGGTCTCCTAGGGTCCCTTGCCTCTACTAAAAGCCTGAAGTGTTACACAGAGACCCGTGCTTTCGTGGAAGTTGGAAGGCAAGCCGCCTTTCCCCCTGAGATACGGTGACTTCGGGTATGAGTTCCTAGAAGGGCAGCTTCCAAAGTCCGGCAGTGTTACACGGAGAACGGTGCTCTAGTTTGCAGTGGGAGCACTAGTTGAATGCCTCCTTGCGGTGGGGTGACTTCAGAGATGAGGTGCTAGGGATACTGAAAAGCAGAGGGATTGTCTCAGTGCAGCTCAGACAAGGGCGATGAGGCAGAAGTCCACGGCACGCTGCACTGGCTAGAACCGTGTTCCGCAAACTGCTGGAGAGCTGAGGAAATCTAGCTCTCCCAAGGGAGTGTGCAAATGCTGCCGATCAATAGGCGTACGCACAGGGGTACTCCGAAGGGCTTCCCGGGCTGGACGTTGCTCGGGAGCCCAGGGGTCCGTGGACTACACGGCGTCCTCGTACAGAGACACGGGCCGACGCGAGGCGCCTAGGAATCCTGAGAAGCTTAGCAGCGTTACACTAAGGAAGGGCAACGACGACTGCCTCATGGAAACTGCTGCGCGCCTACCATTCTGCATGCAATTCAGGGCCTTCATTTGAGGCTTCTGCTCAGTGGAGTTTTAAGGTAACTATAGGGCAGGGAGGATGAGCTCCCAAACAGGAACGGGAAGGCACCCTGTTTCTTTCATGGAAACTCTTTCTCTTCTCAGAGCCACGCCTGCACGGATGAGAATCCGGGCCACATCAGTGCTTTCCAGGTAGCTTCGAGGCCGCACAAATGCAGCTTTCAAGGCGGGAAAGCAAGGCTTGTCTCAAACGGCCATTTCCAGGTTGACATGGGGCAGACTCTTCCGTGGTTTCTACCAAGTCAAAGAGACCTAGCTTCTCACGGAGTCCTTCCACAATCAACTTTTCTATGCAGGGTATTCTTCCTGAGGTGAACGGCCTGAACGAAAGAATGCGCTAGGTTTCTTGGGTCCTGCGAATCGTCCCAAAGCCTGCGGCTTTACACCAGAAACTGTGCTCTGTTGCACTTGGAATCCCCCCCCCCCCCCCGCCCTCCCCAAGCCGACATTCTCCTTGAGTTAGGTTGACTTCAGGTATGAGGTCCTGGAGGGAATTGTAAGCAAAGTGCTTCTCTCAGTACAGCTCTGACTACGGTAATGAGGCACACTTCCATGGCCTTCTGCAACTAGAGCTACAAATACGTTCCTGAGGCTGTTGGTGAGCTGAGGCAATCTAGCTCCCCCGAGGCAGCGTGAAAGCTGCTGCCCTTCACTCGGCACGCACACGGGTACTCCGAAGTGTCTAGGGGTGTGAATGTGGCTCTTCAGCTCAGGAGAGCCCGGGGGTCCTCAGTGTCCTTGTACGGAAACGGGTGCTGCCGCGAGGAGTCTAGCAGACCCGAAAAGCTTACTACCGTTCCACTGAAGCAGAAGAGAGAGCTAAGGCCTCCTGGGAGCTGCTGCACTCCTACCCTGCTGCACGGCATATCAGGGCCCTCCTTCGAAGCTAGGCCTCACTTGGAGCTTCCCCTTAGCTACGGAACAGGACAGGATGAGCTCTGACCGAGAAACTGGAATGCCCCGGTTCCGCGTGAAACCGTCTTTTCCCTCTCGCAGCCATGCCTGCCGTGAGAGGAGGCCCGACAACAGCAGTGTCTTCCAGGGAGCTGCAAGGCGCATAACAGGACCTTTCAAGGTGCCAAAACAAGGCCAGTCCCATCAGGCCGCAGCTCCAGGAAGACACGCAGCGTAAGTGTCTGTGGTTTCTGTCAAGTCAAAAGAGACCTAGCGACATACTTGGCTCTTCCCTGATTCAACTTTCCTACACAGGACGTTCTGCGTGTAGCGAACTGCCGGGACCACAGAGTGCCCTAGGTCTCGCAGGGTCCTGTGCGTCTACCGAAACCCTGAAGTGTTCCACAGAGATCTGTGCTTTGGCGGAATTTGTAACGCAGGCCGCCTTTGCACCTGAGCTACGGTGACTTCAGGTATGAGTGCCTAGAGGACTAGCAAGCGCAGAGTTCTTCTCAGTACAGCTCAGACCAGGGCAATGTGGCCGACTTCCGTGGCATGCTGGACTTGCTAGAACCGTGTTCCTGAATCCGTTGGTGAGCTGAAGCAATCTAGCTCCCCCCAGGAGAGAGTGCAGTGTGTTACGCTTCACTCGGCCTAGCCAGGGGCACCCAGAAGGGCCTACGTGTCTGAGTGTGGCCCAGCAGGCCCAGGGGAGCCTGAGGGTACTCAGAGTTCTTGTAGGGACACGGGTGCTGACGCCAGGGGCCAGGAGTCCTGACAGGATTAGTACCGTTACACGAGGGCAGGAGTGCGACAAAGGCCTCAAGGAAAGGCCGCAAAACTACCCTTCTGGATGGCAAATCAGGGCCTTAGGTAGAGGCTACGGCCCACGTTGGGATTCCCCTTCGCTCTAGAGCAGGGCAGGGTATGCTCCCGCCCAGGCCTGAAAGCACCCTCTTCCTTTCGAGAAAACTCTGTTGCTTCCAGAGCCATGCCTGCAGTGAGTACAGGTCCAGCAACCAAAGCGTTGTTCAGGAAGCTTCAAGGCCGCATGAACGGAGCTTTCAAGCCGGGAAGACCAGGCTTGCCTCAGAGGGCTGCCTTTTCCAGGTTTACGTGCAGAAGAAGCGTCTGTGGTTTCTAACAAGTCCAAAGAGACCTAGCTGCTCACTGGGTCCCTCGAGAATCATCTTCTCTAGGCAGGGTGCCCTGCGTGTAGCGAACTGCTTAAGAGAAAGAAGGCCTTAGGTGTCGTAGGCTCACGTGCATCTTCCGAATGCCTGCAGCGTTACCCTAGAAACTGTGCTCTAGAGGCCCTTGGACGGCAAGCCGACTTACTCCCTGAGGTAGGCTGACTTCAGGCATGAGGTCCTAGAAGGAATTGTAAGCAAGACGTTTTGCTCAGCGCAGCTCCGACTACAGTGATGATGCAGCCTTCCGTGGCCTGCTGCCCAAGCTACCACAGTGTTCCCGAGGCTGTTGGTGTGCTGAGGAAATCTAGCTCCCCCGAGGCAGTGTGCAAGCTGCTGCCCGTCACTCGGCACACACACGAGTATTCCAAAGTGCCTCCGGGTCTGAATGTTGCTCTTCGACTCGGGAGAGCCTCGGGTACTCAGTGTCCTTGTACGGAAACGGGTGCTGCCGGGAGGAGTCTAGGGGTCCCCAAGAGCTTCCAACCCTTCCACTGAAGCAGAAGAGAGAACTAAGGCCTCATGGAAGCTGCTGCACTCCTACCCTGCTGCGTGGCATATCAGGGTGCTCCTTCGAAGCTAGGCCTCACTTGGAGTTTCCCCTTAGCTATACAACAGGACAGGATGAGCTCTGACCGAGAAAGTGGAGCACCCCGTTCCATGTGAAAGCGTCTCTTCCCTCTCACAGCCATGCCTGCCGTGAGAAGAGGCCCGGCAACGGCAGTGTTTCTCAGGGAGCTTCAAGGCGCAAGAGAGGATTCTTCAAGGTGCGGAAACAAGGCTGGTCCCATCGGGCACCAGCTCCAGGATGACACGGAGCATAAGTAGCTGTGCTTTCTATCCAAGGCAAAAGCGACCTAGTACATACTTGCTTCAAGCGTTCTTCACAGGGTGCTCTGGGTGTACCAAACTGCCTAGCCCAAGGAATGCCTTTGGTCTCCTAGGGTCCCTTGCCTCTACTAAAAGCCTGAAGTGTTACACAGAGACCCGTGCTTTCGTGGAAGTTGGAAGGCAAGCCGCCTTTCCCCCTGAGATACGGTGACTTCGGGTATGAGTTCCTAGAAGGGCAGCTTCCAAAGTCCGGCAGTGTTACACGGAGAACGGTGCTCTAGTTGCAGTGGGAGCACTAGTTGAATGCCTCCTTGCGGTGGGGTGACTTCAGAGATGAGGTGCTAGGGATACTGAAAAGCAGAGGGATTGTCTCAGTGCAGCTCAGACAAGGGCGATGAGGCAGAAGTCCACGGCACGCTGCACTGGCTAGAACCGTGTTCCGCAAACTGCTGGAGAGCTGAGGAAATCTAGCTCTCCCAAGGGAGTGTGCAAATGCTGCCGATCAATAGGCGTACGCACAGGGGTACTCCGAAGGGCTTCCCGGGCTGGACGTTGCTCGGGAGGCCCAGGGGTCCGTGGACTACACGGCGTCCTCGTACAGAGACACGGGCCGACGCGGAGGCGCCTAGGAATCCGAGAAGCTTAGCAGCGTTACACTAAGGAAGGGCAACGACGATGCCTCGTGGAAACTGCTGCGGCGACTACCATTCTGCATGCAATCAGGGGCCTTCATTTGAGGCTTCTGCTCAGTGGAGTTTTAAGGTAACTATAGGGCAGAGAATGAGCTCCCAAACAGGAACGGGAAGGCACCCTGTTTCTTTCATGGAAACTCTTTCTCTTCTCAGAGCCACGCCTGCACGGATGAGAATCCGGCCAATCAGTGCTTTCCAGGTAGCTTCGAGGCCGCACAAATGCAGCTTTTCAAGGCGGAGAGCAAGGCTTGTCTCAAACGGCCATTTCCGGTTGACATGGGGCAGACTCTTCCGTGTTTCTACAAGTCAAAGAGACCTAGCTTCTCACGGAGTCCTTCCCAATCAACTTTTCCTATGCAGGGTAATTCTTCCTGAGGTGAACGACTGAACGAAAGAATGCGCTAGGTTTCTTGGGTCCTGCGAACGTCCCAAAGCCTGCGGCTTTACACCAGAAACTGTGCGCTTGTTGCACTTGAATCCCCCCCCCCCCCACCCCCCGCCCCTCCCCCAAGCCGACATTCTCCTTGAGTTAGGTTGACTTCAGGTATGAGGTCCTGGAGGGAATTGTAAGCAAAGTGCTTCTCTCATTACAGCTCTGCTACGTAACGAGGCACACTTCCATGGCCTTCTGCAACTAGAGCTACAAATACGTTCCTGAGCTGTTTGGTGAGCTGAGGCAATCTAGCTCCCCCGAGGGAGCGTGAAAGCTGCTGCCCTTCACTCGGCACGCACACGGGTACTCCGAAGTGTCTAGGGGTGTGAATGTGGCTCTTCAGCTCAGGAGAGCCGGGGTCCTCAGTGTCCTTGTACGGAAACGGGTGCTGCCGCAGGAGTCTAGCAGACCCGAAAAGCTTACTACCGTTCCACTGAAGCAGAAGAGAGAGCTAAGGCCTCCTGGGAGCTGCTGCACTCCTACCCTGCTGCACGGCATATCAGGGCCCTCCTTCGAAGCTGGCCTCACTTGGAGCTTCCCCTTAGCTACGGACAGGACAGGATGAGCTCTGACCGAGAAACTGAATGCCCCGTTCCTCGTGAAACCGTCTTTTCCCTCTCGCAGCCATGCCTGCCGTGAGAGGAGGCCCGACAACAGCAGTGTCTTCCAGGGAGCTGCAAGGCCCATAACAGGACCTTTCAAGGTGCCAAAACAAGGCCAGTCCCATCAGGCCGCAGCTCCAGGAAGACACGCAGCGTAAGTGTCTGTGGTTTCTGTCAAGTCAAAAGAGACCTAGCGACATACTTGGCTCTTCCCTGATTCAACTTTCCTACACAGGACCTTCTGCGTGTAGCGAACTGCCGGGACCACAGAGTGCCCTAGGTCTCGCAGGGTCCTGTGCGTCTACCGAAACCCTGAAGTGTTCCACAGAGATCTGTGCTTTGGCGGAATTTGTAACGCAGGCCGCCTTTGCACCTGAGCTACGGTGACTTCAGGTATGAGTGCCTAGAGGGACTAGCAAGCGCAGAGTTCTTCTCAGTACAGCTCAGACCAGGGCAATGTGGCCGACTTCCGTGGCATGCTGGACTTGCTAGAACCGTGTTCCTGAATCCGTTGGTGAGCTGAAGCAATCTAGCTCCCCCCAGGAGAGAGTGCAGTGTGTTACGCTTCACTCGGCCTAGCCAGGGGCACCCAGAAGGGCCTACGTGTCTGAGTGTGGCCCAGCAGGCCGGGGAGCCTGAGGGTTACTCAGAGTTCTTGTAGGGACACGGGTGCTGACGCCAGGGGCCAGGAGTCCTGACAGGATTAGTACCGTTACACGAGGGCAGGAGTGCGACAAAGGCCTCAAGAAAAGGCCGCAAACTACCCTTCTGGATGGCAAATCAGGGCCTTAGGTAGAGGCTACGGCCCACGTTGGGATTCCCCTTCGCTCTAGAGCAGGGCAGGGTATGCTCCCGCCCAGGGCCTGAAAGCACCCTCTTCCTTTCGAGAAACTCTGGTGCTTCCAGAGCCATGCCTGCAGTGAGTACAGGTCCAGCAACAAAGCGTTGTTCAGGAAGCTTCAGGCCGCATGAACGGAGCTTTCAAGCCGGGAAGACCAGGCTTGCCTCAGAGGGCTGCCTTTTCCAGTTTACGTGCAGAAGAAGCGTCTGTGGTTTCTAACAAGTCCAAAGAGACCTAGCTGCTCACTGGGTCCCTCGAGAATCATCTTCTCTAGGCAGGGTGCCCTGCGTGTAGCGAACTGCTTAAGAGAAGAAGGCCTTAGGTGTCGTAGGCTCACGTGCATCTTCCGAATGCCTGCAGCGTTACCCTAGAAACTGTGCTCTAGAGGCCCTTGGACGGCAAGCCGACTTACTCCCTGAGGTAGGCTGACTTCAGGCATGAGGTCCTAGAAGGAATTGTAAGCAAGACGTTTTGCTCAGCGCAGCTCCGACTACAGTGATGATGCAGCCTTCCGTGGCCTGCTGCCCAAGCTACCACAGTGTTCCCGAGGCTGTTGGTGTGCTGAGGAAATCTAGCTCCCCCGAGGCAGTGTGCAAGCTGCTGCCCGTCACTCGGCACACACACGAGTATTCCAAAGTGCCTCGGGTCTGAATGTTGCTCTTCGACTCGGGAGAGCCTCGGGGTACTCAGTGTCCTTGTACGGAAACGGGTGCTGCCGGGAGGAGTCTAGGGGTCCCCAAGAGCTTCCAACCCTTCCACTGAAGCAGAAGAGAGAACTAAGGCCTCATGGAAGCTGCTGCACTCCTACCCTGCTGCGTGGCATATCAGGGTGCTCCTTCGAAGCTAGGCCTCACTTGGAGTTTCCCCTTAGCTATACAACAGGACAGGATGAGCTCTGACCGAGAAAGTGGAGCACCCCGGTTCCATGTGAAAGCGTCTCTTCCCTCTCACAGCCATGCCTGACGTGAGAAGAGGCCCGGCAACGGCAGTGTTTCTCAGGGAGCTTCAAGGCGCAAGAGAGGATTCTTCAAGGTGCGGAAACAAGGCAGGTCCCATCGGGCACCAGCTCCAGGATGACACGGAGCATAAGTAGCTGTGCTTTCTATCCAAGGCAAAAGCGACCTAGTACATACTTGCTTCAAGCGTTCTTCACAGGGTGCTCTGGGTGTACCAAACTGCCTAGCCCAAGGAATGCCTTTGGTCTCCTAGGGTCCCTTGCCTCTACTAAAAGCCTGAAGTGTTACACAGAGACCCGTGCTTTCGTGGAAGTTGGAAGGCAAGCCGCCTTTCCCCCTGAGATACGGTGACTTCGGGTATGAGTTCCTAGAAGGGCAGCTTCCAAAGTCCGGCAGTGTTACACGGAGAACGGTGCTCTAGTTGCAGTGGGAGCACTAGTTGAATGCCTCCTTGCGGTGGGGTGACTTCAGAGATGAGGTGCTAGGGATACTGAAAAGCAGAGGGATTGTCTCAGTGCAGCTCAGACAAGGGCGATGAGGCAGAAGTCCACGGCACGCTGCACTGGCTAGAACCGTGTTCCGCAAACTGCTGGAGAGCTGAGGAAATCTAGCTCTCCCAAGGGAGTGTGCAAATGCTGCCGATCAATAGGCGTACGCACAGGGTACTCCGAAGGGCTTCCCGGGCTGGACGTTGCTCGGGAGGCCCAGGGGTCCGTGGACTACACGGCGTCCTCGTACAGAGACACGGGCCGACGCGAGGCGCCTAGGAATCCTGAGAAGCTTAGCAGCGTTACACTAAGGAAGGGCAACGACGACTGCCTCATGGAAACTGCTGCGCGCCTACCATTCTGCATGCAATTCAGGGCCTTCATTTGAGGCTTCTGCTCAGTGGAGTTTTAAGGTAACTATAGGGCAGGGAGGATGAGCTCCCAAACAGGAACGGGAAGGCACCCTGTTTCTTTCATGGAAACTCTTTCTCTTCTCAGAGCCACGCCTGCACGGATGAGAATCCGGCCACATCAGTGCTTTCCAGGTAGCTTCGAGGCCGCACAAATGCAGCTTTCAAGGCGGGAAAGCAAGGCTTGTCTCAAACGGCCATTTCCAGGTTGACATGGGGCAGACTCTTCCGTGGTTTCTACCAAGTCAAAGAGACCTAGCTTCTCACGGAGTCCTTCCACAATCAACTTTTCTATGCAGGGTATTCTTCCTGAGGTGAACGGCCTGAACGAAAGAATGCGCTAGGTTTCTTGGGTCCTGCGAATCGTCCCAAAGCCTGCGGCTTTACACCAGAAACTGTGCTCTGGTTGCACTTGGAATCCCCCCCACCCCGCGCCCTCCCCAAGCCGACATTCTCCTTGAGTTAGGTTGACTTCAGGTATGAGGTCCTGGAGGGAATTGTAAGCAAAGTGCTTCTCTCAGTACAGCTCTGACTACGGTAATGAGGCACACTTCCATGGCCTTCTGCAACTAGAGCTACAAATACGTTCCTGAGGCTGTTGGTGAGCTGAGGCAATCTAGCTCCCCCGAGGCAGCGTGAAAGCTGCTGCCCTTCACTCGGCACGCACACGGGTACTCCGAAGTGTCTAGGGGTGTGAATGTGGCTCTTCAGCTCAGGAGAGCCCGGGGGTCCTCAGTGTCCTTGTACGGAAACGGGTGCTGCCGCGAGGAGTCTAGCAGACCCGAAAAGCTTACTACCGTTCCACTGAAGCAGAAGAGAGAGCTAAGGCCTCCTGGGAGCTGCTGCACTCCTACCCTGCTGCACGGCATATCAGGGCCCTCCTTCGAAGCTAGGCCTCACTTGGAGCTTCCCCTTAGCTACGGAACAGGACAGGATGAGCTCTGACCGAGAAACTGGAATGCCCCGGTTCCTCGTGAAACCGTCTTTTCCCTCTCGCAGCCATGCCTGCCGTGAGAGGAGGCCCGACAACAGCAGTGTCTTCCAGGGAGCTGCAAGGCGCATAACAGGACCTTTCAAGGTGCCAAAACAAGGCCAGTCCCATCAGGCCGCAGCTCCAGGAAGACACGCAGCGTAAGTGTCTGTGGTTTCTGTCAAGTCAAAAGAGACCTAGCGACATACTTGGCTCTTCCCTGATTCAACTTTCCTACACAGGACGTTCTGCGTGTAGCGAACTGCCGGGACCACAGAGTGCCCTAGGTCTCGCAGGGTCCTGTGCGTCTACCGAAACCCTGAAGTGTTCCACAGAGATCTGTGCTTTGGCGGAATTTGTAACGCAGGCCGCCTTTGCACCTGAGCTACGGTGACTTCAGGTATGAGTGCCTAGAGGGACTAGCAAGCGCAGAGTTCTTCTCAGTACAGCTCAGACCAGGGCAATGTGGCCGACTTCCGTGGCATGCTGGACTTGCTAGAACCGTGTTCCTGAATCCGTTGGTGAGCTGAAGCAATCTAGCTCCCCCCAGGAGAGAGTGCAGTGTGTTACGCTTCACTCGGCCTAGCCAGGGGCACCCAGAAGGGCCTACGTGTCTGAGTGTGGCCCAGCAGGCCCAGGGGAGCCTGAGGGTACTCAGAGTTCTTGTAGGGACACGGGTGCTGACGCCAGGGGGCCAGGAGTCCTGACAGGATTAGTACCGTTACACGAGGGCAGGAGTGCGACAAAGGCCTCAAGGAAAAGGCCGCAAAACTACCCTTCTGGATGGCAAATCAGGGCCTTAGGTAGAGGCTACGGCCCACGTTGGGATTCCCCTTCGCTCTAGAGCAGGGCAGGGTATGCTCCCGCCCAGGGCCTGAAAGCACCCTCTTCCTTTCGAGAAAACTCTGGTGCTTCCAGAGCCATGCCTGCAGTGAGTACAGGTCCAGCAACCAAAGCGTTGTTCAGGAAGCTTCAAGGCCGCATGAACGGAGCTTTCAAGCCGGGAAGACCAGGCTTGCCTCAGAGGGCTGCCTTTTCCAGGTTTACGTGCAGAAGAAGCGTCTGTGGTTTCTAACAAGTCCAAAGAGACCTAGCTGCTCACTGGGTCCCTCGAGAATCATCTTCTCTAGGCAGGGTGCCCTGCGTGTAGCGAACTGCTTAAGAAAGAAGGCCTTAGGTGTCGTAGGCTCACGTGCATCTTCCGAATGCCTGCAGCGTTACCCTAGAAACTGTGCTCTAGAGGCCCTTGGACGGCAAGCCGACTTACTCCCTGAGGTAGGCTGACTTCAGGCATGAGGTCCTAGAAGGAATTGTAAGCAAGACGTTTTGCTCAGCGCAGCTCCGACTACAGTGATGATGCAGCCTTCCGTGGCCTGCTGCCCAAGCTACCACAGTGTTCCCGAGGCTGTTGGTGTGCTGAGGAAATCTAGCTCCCCCGAGGCAGTGTGCAAGCTGCTGCCCGTCACTCGGCACACACACGAGTATTCCAAAGTGCCTCCGGGTCTGAATGTTGCTCTTCGACTCGGGAGAGCCTCGGGGTACTCAGTGTCCTTGTACGGAAACGGGTGCTGCCGGGAGGAGTCTAGGGGTCCCCAAGAGCTTCCAACCCTTCCACTGAAGCAGAAGAGAGAACTAAGGCCTCATGGAAGCTGCTGCACTCCTACCCTGCTGCGTGGCATATCAGGGTGCTCCTTCGAAGCTAGGCCTCACTTGGAGTTTCCCCTTAGCTATACAACAGGACAGGATGAGCTCTGACCGAGAAAGTGGAGCACCCCGGTTCCATGTGAAAGCGTCTCTTCCCTCTCACAGCCATGCCTGCCGTGAGAAGAGGCCGGCAACGGCAGTGTTTCTCAGGGAGCTTCAAGGCGCAAGAGAGGATTCTTCAAGGTGCGGAAACAAGGCTGGTCCCATCGGGCACCAGCTCCAGGATGACACGGAGCATAAGTAGCTGTGCTTTCTATCCAAGGCAAAAGCGACCTAGTACATACTTGCTTCAAGCGTTCTTCACAGGGTGCTCTGGGTGTACCAAACTGCCTAGCCCAAGGAATGCCTTTGGTCTCCTAGGGTCCCTTGCCTCTACTAAAAGCCTGAAGTGTTACACAGAGACCCGTGCTTTCGTGGAAGTTGGAAGGCAAGCCGCCTTTCCCCCTGAGATACGGTGACTTCGGGTATGAGTTCCTAGAAGGGCAGCTTCCAAAGTCCGGCAGTGTTACACGGAGAACGGTGCTCTAGTTGCAGTGGGAGCACTAGTTGAATGCCTCCTTGCGGTGGGGTGACTTCAGAGATGAGGTGCTAGGGATACTGAAAAGCAGAGGGATTGTCTCAGTGCAGCTCAGACAAGGGCGATGAGGCAGAAGTCCACGGCACGCTGCACTGGCTAGAACCGTGTTCCGCAAACTGCTGGAGAGCTGAGGAAATCTAGCTCTCCCAAGGGAGTGTGCAAATGCTGCCGATCAATAGGCGTACGCACAGGGGTACTCCGAAGGGCTTCCCGGGCTGGACGTTGCTCGGGAGGCCCAGGGGTCCGTGGACTACACGGCGTCCTCGTACAGAGACACGGGCCGACGCGAGGCGCCTAGGAATCCTGAGAAGCTTAGCAGCGTTACACTAAGGAAGGGCAACGACGACTGCCTCATGGAAACTGCTGCGCGCCTACCATTCTGCATGCAATTCAGGGCCTTCATTTGAGGCTTCTGCTCAGTGGAGTTTTAAGGTAACTATAGGGCAGGGAGGATGAGCTCCCAAACAGGAACGGGAAGGCACCCTGTTTCTTTCATGGAAACTCTTTCTCTTCTCAGAGCCACGCCTGCACGGATGAGAATCCGGGCCACATCAGTGCTTTCCAGGTAGCTTCGAGGCCGCACAAATGCAGCTTTCAAGGCGGGAAAGCAAGGCTTGTCTCAAACGGCCATTTCCAGGTTGACATGGGGCAGACTCTTCCGTGGTTTCTACCAAGTCAAAGAGACCTAGCTTCTCACGGAGTCCTTCCACAATCAACTTTTCTATGCAGGGTATTCTTCCTGAGGTGAACGGCCTGAACGAAAGAATGCGCTAGGTTTCTTGGGTCCTGCGAATCGTCCCAAAGCCTGCGGCTTTACACCAGAAACTGTGCTCTGGTTGCACTTGGAATCCCCCCACCCGCGCCCACCCCAAGCCGACATTCTCCTTGAGTTAGGTTGACTTCAGGTATGAGGTCCGGGAGGGAATTGTAAGCAAAGTGCTTCTCTAAGTACAGCTCTGACTACGGTAATGAGGCACACTTCCATGGCCTTCTGCAACTAGAGCTACAAATACGTTCCTGAGGCTGTTGGTGAGCTGAGGCAATCTAGCTCCCCCGAGGCAGCGTGAAAGCTGCTGCCCTTCACTCGGCACGCACACGGGTACTCCGAAGTGTCTAGGGGTGTGAATGTGGCTCTTCAGCTCAGGAGAGCCCGGGGGTCCTCAGTGTCCTTGTACGGAAACGGGTGCTGCCGCGAGGAGTCTAGCAGACCCGAAAAGCTTACTACCGTTCCACTGAAGCAGAAGAGAGAGCTAAGGCCTCCTGGGAGCTGCTGCACTCCTACCCTGCTGCACGGCATATCAGGGCCCTCCTTCGAAGCTAGGCCTCACTTGGGGCTTCCCCTTAGCTACGGAACAGGACAGGATGAACTCTGACCGAGAAACTGGAATGCCCCGGTTCCTCGTGAAACCGTCTTTTCCCTCTCGCAGCCATGCCTGCCGTGAGAGGAGGCCCGACAACAGCAGTGTCTTCCAGGGAGCTGCAAGGCGCATAACAGGACCTTTCAAGGTGCCAAAACAAGGCCAGTCCCATCAGGCCGCAACTCCAGGAAGACACGCAGCATAAGTGTCTGTGGTTTCTGTCAAGTCAAAAGAGACCTAGCGACATACTTGGCTCTTCCCTGATTCAACTTTCCTACACAGGACGTTCTGCGTGTAGCGAACTGCCGGGACCACAGAGTGCCCTAGGTCTCGCAGGGTCCTGTGCGTCTACCGAAACCCTGAAGTGTTCCACAGAGATCTGTGCTTTGGCGGAATTTGTAACGCAGGCCGCCTTTGCACCTGAGCTACGGTGACTTCAGGTATGAGTGCCTAGAGGGACTAGCAAGCGCAGAGTTCTTCTCAGTACAGCTCAGACCAGGGCAATGTGGCCGACTTCCGTGGCATGCTGGACTTGCTAGAACCGTGTTCCTGAATCCGTTGGTGAGCTGAAGCAATCTAGCTCCCCCCAGGAGAGAGTGCAGTGTGTTACGCTTCACTCGGCCTAGCCAGGGGCACCCAGAAGGGCCTACGTGTCTGAGTGTGGCCCAGCAGGCCCAGGGGAGCCTGAGGGTACTCAGAGTTCTTGTAGGGACACGGGTGCTGACGCCAGGGGCCAGGAGTCCTGACAGGATTAGTACCGTTACACGAGGGCAGGAGTGCGACAAAGGCCTCAAGGAAAAGGCCGCAAAACTACCCTTCTGGATGGCAAATCAGGGCCTTAGGTAGAGGCTACGGCCCACGTTGGGATTCCCCTTCGCTCTAGAGCAGGGCAGGGTATGCTCCCGCCCAGGGCCTGAAAGCACCCTCTTCCTTTCGAGAAAACTCTGGTGCTTCCAGAGCCATGCCTGCAGTGAGTACAGGTCCAGCAACCAAAGCGTTGTTCAGGAAGCTTCAAGGCCGCATGAACGGAGCTTTCAAGCCGGGAAGACCAGGCTTGCCTCAGAGGGCTGCCTTTTCCAGGTTTACGTGCAGAAGAAGCGTCTGTGGTTTCTAACAAGTCCAAAGAGACCTAGCTGCTCACTGGGTCCCTCGAGAATCATCTTCTCTAGGCAGGGTGCCCTGCGTGTAGCGAACTGCTTAAGAGAAAGAAGGCCTTAGGTGTCGTAGGCTCACGTGCATCTTCCGAATGCCTGCAGCGTTACCCTAGAAACTGTGCTCTAGAGGCCCTTGGACGGCAAGCCGACTTACTCCCTGAGGTAGGCTGACTTCAGGCATGAGGTCCTAGAAGGAATTGTAAGCAAGACGTTTTGCTCAGCGCAGCTCCGACTACAGTGATGATGCAGCCTTCCGTGGCCTGCTGCCCAAGCTACCACAGTGTTCCCGAGGCTGTTGGTGTGCTGAGGAAATCTAGCTCCCCCGAGGCAGTGTGCAAGCTGCTGCCCGTCACTCGGCACACACACGAGTATTCCAAAGTGCCTCCGGGTCTGAATGTTGCTCTTCGACTCGGGAGAGCCTCGGGGTACTCAGTGTCCTTGTACGGAAACGGGTGCTGCCGGGAGGAGTCTAGGGGTCCCCAAGAGCTTCCAACCCTTCCACTGAAGCAGAAGAGAGAACTAAGGCCTCATGGAAGCTGCTGCACTCCTACCCTGCTGCGTGGCATATCAGGGTGCTCCTTCGAAGCTAGGCCTCACTTGGAGTTTCCCCTTAGCTATACAACAGGACAGGATGAGCTCTGACCGAGAAAGTGGAGCACCCCGGTTCCATGTGAAAGCGTCTCTTCCCTCTCACAGCCATGCCTGCCGTGAGAAGAGGCCCGGCAACGGCAGTGTTTCTCAGGGAGCTTCAAGGCGCAAGAGAGGATTCTTCAAGGTGCGGAAACAAGGCTGGTCCCATCGGGCACCAGCTCCAGGATGACACGGAGCATAAGTAGCTGTGCTTTCTATCCAAGGCAAAAGCGACCTAGTACATACTTGCTTCAAGCGTTCTTCACAGGGTGCTCTGGGTGTACCAAACTGCCTAGCCCAAGGAATGCCTTTGGTCTCCTAGGGTCCCTTGCCTCTACTAAAAGCCTGAAGTGTTACACAGAGACCCGTGCTTTCGTGGAAGTTGGAAGGCAAGCCGCCTTTCCCCCTGAGATACGGTGACTTCGGGTATGAGTTCCTAGAAGGGCAGCTTCCAAAGTCCGGCAGTGTTACACGGAGAACGGTGCTCTAGTTGCAGTGGGAGCACTAGTTGAATGCCTCCTTGCGGTGGGGTGACTTCAGAGATGAGGTGCTAGGGATACTGAAAAGCAGAGGGATTGTCTCAGTGCAGCTCAGACAAGGGCGATGAGGCAGAAGTCCACGGCACGCTGCACTGGCTAGAACCGTGTTCCGCAAACTGCTGGAGAGCTGAGGAAATCTAGCTCTCCCAAGGGAGTGTGCAAATGCTGCCGATCAATAGGCGTACGCACAGGGGTACTCCGAAGGGCTTCCCGGGCTGGACGTTGCTCGGGAGGCCCAGGGGTCCGTGGACTACACGGCGTCCTCGTACAGAGACACGGGCCGACGCGAGGCGCCTAGGAATCCTGAGAAGCTTAGCAGCGTTACACTAAGGAAGGGCAACGACGACTGCCTCATGGAAACTGCTGCGCGCCTACCATTCTGCATGCAATTCAGGGCCTTCATTTGAGGCTTCTGCTCAGTGGAGTTTTAAGGTAACTATAGGGCAGGGAGGATGAGCTCCCAAACAGGAACGGGAAGGCACCCTGTTTCTTTCATGGAAACTCTTTCTCTTCTCAGAGCCACGCCTGCACGGATGAGAATCCGGGCCACATCAGTGCTTTCCAGGTAGCTTCGAGGCCGCACAAATGCAGCTTTCAAGGCGGGAAAGCAAGGCTTGTCTCAAACGGCCATTTCCAGGTTGACATGGGGCAGACTCTTCCGTGGTTTCTACCAAGTCAAAGAGACCTAGCTTCTCACGGAGTCCTTCCACAATCAACTTTTCTATGCAGGGTATTCTTCCTGAGGTGAACGGCCTGAACGAAAGAATGCGCTAGGTTTCTTGGGTCCTGCGAATCGTCCCAAAGCCTGCGGCTTTACACCAGAAACTGTGCTCTGGTTGCACTTGGAATCCCCCCCCCCCCCGCGCCCTCCCCAAGCCGACATTCTCCTTGAGTTAGGTTGACTTCAGGTATGAGGTCCTGGAGGGAATTGTAAGCAAAGTGCTTCTCTCAGTACAGCTCTGACTACGGTAATGAGGCACACTTCCATGGCCTTCTGCAACTAGAGCTACAAATACGTTCCTGAGGCTGTTGGTGAGCTGAGGCAATCTAGCTCCCCCGAGGCAGCGTGAAAGCTGCTGCCCTTCACTCGGCACGCACACGGGTACTCCGAAGTGTCTAGGGGTGTGAATGTGGCTCTTCAGCTCAGGAGAGCCCGGGGGTCCTCAGTGTCCTTGTACGGAAACGGGTGCTGCCGCGAGGAGTCTAGCAGACCCGAAAAGCTTACTACCGTTCCACTGAAGCAGAAGAGAGAGCTAAGGCCTCCTGGGAGCTGCTGCACTCCTACCCTGCTGCACGGCATATCAGGGCCCTCCTTCGAAGCTAGGCCTCACTTGGAGCTTCCCCTTAGCTACGGAACAGGACAGGATGAGCTCTGACCGAGAAACTGGAATGCCCCGGTTCCTCGTGAAACCGTCTTTTCCCTCTCGCAGCCATGCCTGCCGTGAGAGGAGGCCCGACAACAGCAGTGTCTTCCAGGGAGCTGCAAGGCGCATAACAGGACCTTTCAAGGTGCCAAAACAAGGCCAGTCCCATCAGGCCGCAGCTCCAGGAAGACACGCAGCATAAGTGTCTGTGGTTTCTGTCAAGTCAAAAGAGACCTAGCGACATACTTGGCTCTTCCCTGATTCAACTTTCCTACACAGGACGTTCTGCGTGTAGCGAACTGCCGGACCACAGAGTGCCCTAGGTCTCGCAGGGTCCTGTGCGTCTACCGAAACCCTGAAGTGTTCCACAGAGATCTGTGCTTTGGCGGAATTTGTAACGCAGGCCGCCTTTGCACCTGAGCTACGGTGACTTCAGGTATGAGTGCCTAGAGGGACTAGCAAGCGCAGAGTTCTTCTCAGTACAGCTCAGACCAGGGCAATGTGGCCGACTTCCGTGGCATGCTGGACTTGCTAGAACCGTGTTCCTGAATCCGTTGGTGAGCTGAAGCAATCTAGCTCCCCCCAGGAGAGAGTGCAGTGTGTTACGCTTCACTCGGCCTAGCCAGGGGCACCCAGAAGGGCCTACGTGTCTGAGTGTGGCCCAGCAGGCCCAGGGGAGCCTGAGGGTACTCAGAGTTCTTGTAGGGACACGGGTGCTGACGCCAGGGGGCCAGGAGTCCTGACAGGATTAGTACCGTTACACGAGGGCAGGAGTGCGACAAAGGCCTCAAGGAAAAGGCCGCAAAACTACCCTTCTGGATGGCAAATCAGGGCCTTAGGTAGAGGCTACGGCCCACGTTGGGATTCCCCTTCGCTCTAGAGCAGGGCAGGGTATGCTCCCGCCCAGGGCCTGAAAGCACCCTCTTCCTTTCGAGAAAACTCTGTGCTTCCAGAGCCATGCCTGCAGTGAGTACAGGTCCAGCAACCAAAGCGTTGTTCAGGAAGCTTCAAGGCCGCATGAACGGAGCTTTCAAGCCGGGAAGACCAGGCTTGCCTCAGAGGGCTGCCTTTTCCAGGTTTACGTGCAGAAGAAGCGTCTGTGGTTTCTAACAAGTCCAAAGAGACCTAGCTGCTCACTGGTCCCTCGAGAATCATCTTCTCTAGGCAGGGTGCCCTGCGTGTAGCGAACTGCTTAAATGAAAGAAGGCCTTAGGTGTCGTAGGCTCACGTGCATCTTCCGAATGCCTGCAGCGTTACCCTAGAAACTGTGCTCTAGAGGCCCTTGGACGGCAAGCCGACTTACTCCCTGAGGTAGGCTGACTTCAGGCATGAGGTCCTAGAAGGAATTGTAAGCAAGACGTTTTGCTCAGCGCAGCTCCGACTACAGTGATGATGCAGCCTTCCGTGGCCTGCTGCCCAAGCTACCACAGTGTTCCCGAGGCTGTTGGTGTGCTGAGGAAATCTAGCTCCCCCGAGGCAGTGTGCAAGCTGCTGCCCGTCACTCGGCACACACACGAGTATTCCAAAGTGCCTCCGGGTCTGAATGTTGCTCTTCGACTCAGGAGAGCCTCGGGGTACTCAGTGTCCTTGTACGGAAACGGGTGCTGCCGGGAGGAGTCTAGGGGTCCCCAAGAGCTTCCAACCCTTCCACTGAAGCAGAAGAGAGAACTAAGGCCTCATGGAAGCTGCTGCACTCCTACCCTGCTGCGTGGCATATCAGGGTGCTCCTTCGAAGCTAGGCCTCACTTGGAGTTTCCCCTTAGCTATACAACAGACAGGATGAGCTCTGACCGAGAAAGTGGAGCACCCCGGTTCCATGTGAAAGCGTCTCTTCCCTCTCACAGCCATGCCTGCCGTGAGAAGAGGCCCGGCAACAGCAGTGTTTCTCAGGGAGCTTCAAGGCGCAAGAGAGGATTCTTCAAGGTGCGGAAACAAGGCTGGTCCCATCGGGCACCAGCTCCAGGATGACACGGAGCATAAGTAGCTGTGCTTTCTATCCAAGGCAAAAGCGACCTAGTACATACTTGCTTCAAGCGTTCTTCACAGGGTGCTCTGGGTGTACCAAACTGCCTAGCCCAAGGAATGCCTTTGGTCTCCTAGGGTCCCTTGCCTCTACTAAAAGCCTGAAGTGTTACACAGAGACCTGTGCTTTCGTGGAAGTTGGAAGGCAAGCCGCCTTTCCCCCTGAGATACGGTGACTTCGGGTATGAGTTCCTAGAAGGGCAGCTTCCAAAGTCCGGCAGTGTTACACGGAGAACGGTGCTCTAGTTGCAGTGGGAGCACTAGTTGAATGCCTCCTTGCGGTGGGGTGACTTCAGAGATGAGGTGCTAGGGATACTGAAAAGCAGAGGGATTGTCTCAGTGCAGCTCAGACAAGGGCGATGAGGCAGAAGTCCACGGCACGCTGCACTGGCTAGAACCGTGTTCCGCAAACTGCTGGAGAGCTGAGGAAATCTAGCTCTCCCAAGGGAGTGTGCAAATGCTGCCGATCAATAGGCGTACGCACAGGGGTACTCCGAAGGGCTTCCCGGGCTGGACGTTGCTCGGGAGGCCCAGGGGTCAGTGGACTACACGGCGTCCTCGTACAGAGACACGGGCCGACGCGAGGCGCCTAGGAATCCTGAGAAGCTTAGCAGCGTTACACTAAGGAAGGGCAACGACGACTGCCTCATGGAAACTGCTGCGCGCCTACCATTCTGCATGCAATTCAGGGCCTTCATTTGAGGCTTCTGCTCAGTGGAGTTTTAAGGTAACTATAGGGCAGGGAGGATGAGCTCCCAAACAGGAACGGGAAGGCACCCTGTTTCTTTCATGGAAACTCTTTCTCTTCTCAGAGCCACGCCTGCACGGATGAGAATCCGGGCCACATCAGTGCTTTCCAGGTAGCTTCGAGGCCGCACAAATGCAGCTTTCAAGGCGGGAAAGCAAGGCTTGTCTCAAACGGCCATTTCCAGGTTGACATGGGGCAGACTCTTCCGTGGTTTCTACCAAGTCAAAGAGACCTAGCTTCTCACGGAGTCCTTCCACAATCAACTTTTCTATGCAGGGTATTCTTCCTGAGGTGAACGGCCTGAACGAAAGAATGCGCTAGGTTTCTTGGGTCCTGCGAATCGTCCCAAAGCCTGCGGCTTTACACCAGAAACTGTGCTCTGGTTGCACTTGGAATCCCCCCCCCCGCGCCCTCCCCAAGCCGACATTCTCCTTGAGTTAGGTTGACTTCAGGTATGAGGTCCTGGAGGGAATTGTAAGCAAAGTGCTTCTCTCAGTACAGCTCTGACTACGGTAATGAGGCACACTTCCATGGCCTTCTGCAACTAGAGCTACAAATACGTTCCTGAGGCTGTTGGTGAGCTGAGGCAATCTAGCTCCCCCGAGGCAGCGTGAAAGCTGCTGCCCTTCACTCGGCACGCACACCGGGTACTCCGAAGTGTCTAGGGGTGTGAATGTGGCTCTTCAGCTCAGGAGAGCCCGGGGGTCCTCAGTGTCCTTGTACGGAAACGGGTGCTGCCGCGAGGAGTCTAGCAGACCCGAAAAGCTTACTACCGTTCCACTGAAGCAGAAGAGAGAGCTAAGGCCTCCTGGGAGCTGCTGCACTCCTACCCTGCTGCACGGCATCTCGGGCCCTCCTTCGAAGCTAGGCCTCACTTGGAGCTTCCCCTTAGCTACGGAACAGGACAGGATGAGCTCTGACCGAGAAACTGGAATGCCCCGGTTCCTCGTGAAACCGTCTTTTCCCTCTCGCAGCCATGCCTGCCGTGAGAGGAGGCCCGACAACAGCAGTGTCTTCCAGGGAGCTGCAAGGCGCATAACAGGACCTTTCAAGGTGCCAAAACAAGGCCAGTCCCATCAGGCCGCAGCTCCAGGAAGACACGCAGCGTAAGTGTCTGTGGTTTCTGTCAAGTCAAAAGAGACCTAGCGACATACTTGGCTCTTCCCTGATTCAACTTTCCTACACAGGACGTTCTGCGTGTAGCGAACTGCCGGGACCACAGAGTGCCCTAGGTCTCGCAGGGTCCTGTGCGTCTACCGAAACCCTGAAGCGTTCCACAGAGATCTGTGCTTTGGCGGAATTTGTAACGCAGGCCGCCTTTGCACCTGAGCTACGGTGACTTCAGGTATGAGTGCCTAGAGGGACTAGCAAGCGCAGAGTTCTTCTCAGTACAGCTCAGACCAGGGCAATGTGGCCGACTTCCGTGGCATGCTGGACTTGCTAGAACCGTGTTCCTGAATCCGTTGGTGAGCTGAAGCAATCTAGCTCCCCCCAGGAGAGAGTGCAGTGTGTTACGCTTCACTCGGCCTAGCCAGGGGCACCCAGAAGGGCCTACGTGTCTGAGTGTGGCCCAGCAGGCCCAGGGGAGCCTGAGGGTACTCAGAGTTCTTGTAGGGACACGGGTGCTGACGCCAGGGGGCCAGGAGTCCTGACAGGATTAGTACCGTTACACGAGGGCAGGAGTGCGACAAAGGCCTCAAGGAAAAGGCCGCAAAACTACCCTTCTGGATGGCAAATCAGGGCCTTAGGTAGAGGCTACGGCCCACGTTGGGATTCCCCTTCGCTCTAGAGCAGGGCAGGGTATGCTCCCGCCCAGGGCCTGAAAGCACCCTCTTCCTTTCGAGAAAACTCTGGTGCTTCCAGAGCCATGCCTGCAGTGAGTACAGGTCCAGCAACCAAAGCGTTGTTCAGGAAGCTTCAAGGCCGCATGAACGGAGCTTTCAAGCCGGGAAGACCAGGCTTGCCTCAGAGGGCTGCCTTTTCCAGGTTTACGTGCAGAAGAAGCGTCTGTGGTTTCTAACAAGTCCAAAGAGACCTAGCTGCTCACTGGGTCCCTCGAGAATCATCTTCTCTAGGCAGGGTGCCCTGCGTGTAGCGAACTGCTTAAGAAAGAAGGCCTTAGGTGTCGTAGGCTCACGTGCATCTTCCGAATGCCTGCAGCGTTACCCTAGAAACTGTGCTCTAGAGGCCCTTGGACGGCAAGCCGACTTACTCCCTGAGGTAGGCTGACTTCAGGCATGAGGTCCTAGAAGGAATTGTAAGCAAGACGTTTTGCTCAGCGCAGCTCCGACTACAGTGATGATGCAGCCTTCCGTGGCCTGCTGCCCAAGCTACCACAGTGTTCCCGAGGCTGTTGGTGTGCTGAGGAAATCTAGCTCCCCCGAGGCAGTGTGCAAGCTGCTGCCCGTCACTCGGCACACACACGAGTATTCCAAAGTGCCTCCGGGTCTGAATGTTGCTCTTCGACTCGGGAGAGCCTCGGGTACTCAGTGTCCTTGTACGGAAACGGGTGCTGCCGGGAGGAGTCTAGGGGTCCCCAAGAGCTTCCAACCCTTCCACTGAAGCAGAAGAGAGAACTAAGGCCTCATGGAAGCTGCTGCACTCCTACCCTGCTGCGTGGCATATCAGGGTGCTCCTTCGAAGCTAGGCCTCACTTGGAGTTTCCCCTTAGCTATACAACAGGACAGGATGAGCTCTGACCGAGAAAGTGGAGCACCCCGGTTCCATGTGAAAGCGTCTCTTCCCTCTCACAGCCATGCCTGCCGTGAGAAGAGGCCCGGCAACGGCAGTGTTTCTCAGGGAGCTTCAAGGCGCAAGAGAGGATTCTTCAAGGTGCGGAAACAAGGCTGGTCCCATCGGGCACCAGCTCCAGGATGACACGGAGCATAAGTAGCTGTGCTTTCTATCCAAGGCAAAAGCGACCTAGTACATACTTGCTTCAAGCGTTCTTCACAGGGTGCTCTGGGTGTACCAAACTGCCTAGCCCAAGGAATGCCTTTGGTCTCCTAGGGTCCCTTGCCTCTACTAAAAGCCTGAAGTGTTACACAGAGACCCGTGCTTTCGTGGAAGTTGGAAGGCAAGCCGCCTTTCCCCCTGAGATACGGTGACTTCGGGTATGAGTTCCTAGAAGGGCAGCTTCCAAAGTCCGGCAGTGTTACACGGAGAACGGTGCTCTAGTTGCAGTGGGAGCACTAGTTGAATGCCTCCTTGCGGTGGGGTGACTTCAGAGATGAGGTGCTAGGGATACTGAAAAGCAGAGGGATTGTCTCAGTGCAGCTCAGACAAGGGCGATGAGGCAGAAGTCCACGGCACGCTGCACTGGCTAGAACCGTGTTCCGCAAACTGCTGGAGAGCTGAGGAAATCTAGCTCTCCCAAGGGAGTGTGCAAATGCTGCCGATCAATAGGCGTACGCACAGGGGTACTCCGAAGGGCTTCCCGGGCTGGACGTTGCTCGGGAGGCCCAGGGGTCCGTGGACTACACGGCGTCCTCGTACAGAGACACGGGCCGACGCGAGGCGCCTAGGAATCCTGAGAAGCTTAGCAGCGTTACACTAAGGAAGGGCAACGACGACTGCCTCATGGAAACTGCTGCGCGCCTACCATTCTGCATGCAATTCAGGGCCTTCATTTGAGGCTTCTGCTCAGTGGAGTTTTAAGGTAACTATAGGGCAGGGAGGATGAGCTCCCAAACAGGAACGGGAAGGCACCCTGTTTCTTTCATGGAAACTCTTTCTCTTCTCAGAGCCACGCCTGCACGGATGAGAATCCGGGCCACATCAGTGCTTTCCAGGTAGCTTCGAGGCCGCACAAATGCAGCTTTCAAGGCGGGAAAGCAAGGCTTGTCTCAAACGGCCATTTCCAGGTTGACATGGGGCAGACTCTTCCGTGGTTTCTACCAAGTCAAAGAGACCTAGCTTCTCACGGAGTCCTTCCACAATCAACTTTTCTATGCAGGGTATTCTTCCTGAGGTGAACGGCCTGAACGAAAGAATGCGCTAGGTTTCTTGGGTCCTGCGAATCGTCCCAAAGCCTGCGGCTTTACACCAGAAACTGTGCTCTGGTTGCACTTGGAATCCCCCCCACCCCGCGCCCTCCCCAAGCCGACATTCTCCTTGAGTTAGGTTGACTTCAGGTATGAGGTCCTGGAGGGAATTGTAAGCAAAGTGCTTCTCTCAGTACAGCTCTGACTACGGTAATGAGGCACACTTCCATGGCCTTCTGCAACTAGAGCTACAAATACGTTCCTGAGGCTGTTGGTGAGCTGAGGCAATCTAGCTCCCCCGAGGCAGCGTGAAAGCTGCTGCCCTTCACTCGGCACGCACACGGGTACTCCGAAGTGTCTAGGGGTGTGAATGTGGCTCTTCAGCTCAGGAGAGCCCGGGGTCCTCAGTGTCCTTGTACGGAAACGGGTGCTGCCGCGAGGAGTCTAGCAGACCCGAAAAGCTTACTACCGTTCCACTGAAGCAGAAGAGAGAGCTAAGGCCTCCTGGGAGCTGCTGCACTCCTACCCTGCTGCACGGCATATCAGGGCCCTCCTTCGAAGCTAGGCCTCACTTGGAGCTTCCCCTTAGCTACGGAACAGGACAGGATGAGCTCTGACCGAGAAACTGGAATGCCCCGGTTCCTCGTGAAACCGTCTTTTCCCTCTCGCAGCCATGCCTGCCGTGAGAGGAGGCCCGACAACAGCAGTGTCTTCCAGGGAGCTGCAAGGCGCATAACAGGACCTTTCAAGGTGCCAAAACAAGGCCAGTCCCATCAGGCCGCAGCTCCAGGAAGACACGCAGCGTAAGTGTCTGTGGTTTCTGTCAAGTCAAAAGAGACCTAGCGACATACTTGGCTCTTCCCTGATTCAACTTTCCTACACAGGACGTTCTGCGTGTAGCGAACTGCCGGGACCACAGAGTGCCCTAGGTCTCGCAGGGTCCTGTGCGTCTACCGAAACCCTGAAGTGTTCCACAGAGATCTGTGCTTTGGCGGAATTTGTAACGCAGGCCGCCTTTGCACCTGAGCTACGGTGACTTCAGGTATGAGTGCCTAGAGGGACTAGCAAGCGCAGAGTTCTTCTCAGTACAGCTCAGACCAGGGCAATGTGGCCGACTTCCGTGGCATGCTGGACTTGCTAGAACCGTGTTCCTGAATCCGTTGGTGAGCTGAAGCAATCTAGCTCCCCCCAGGAGAGAGTGCAGTGTGTTACGCTTCACTCGGCCTAGCCAGGGGCACCCAGAAGGGCCTACGTGTCTGAGTGTGGCCCAGCAGGCCCAGGGGAGCCTGAGGGTACTCAGAGTTCTTGTAGGGACACGGGTGCTGACGCCAGGGGCCAGGAGTCCTGACAGGATTAGTACCGTTACACGAGGGCAGGAGTGCGACAAAGGCCTCAAGGAAAAGGCCGCAAAACTACCCTTCTGGATGGCAAATCAGGGCCTTAGGTAGAGGCTACGGCCCACGTTGGGATTCCCCTTCGCTCTAGAGCAGGCAGGGTATGCTCCCGCCCAGGGCCTGAAAGCACCCTCTTCCTTTCGAGAAAACTCTGGTGCTTCCAGAGCCATGCCTGCAGTGAGTACAGGTCCAGCAACCAAAGCGTTGTTCAGGAAGCTTCAAGGCCGCATGAACGGAGCTTTCAAGCCGGGAAGACCAGGCTTGCCTCAGAGGGCTGCCTTTTCCAGGTTTACGTGCAGAAGAAGCGTCTGTGGTTTCTAACAAGTCCAAAGAGACCTAGCTGCTCACTGGGTCCCTCGAGAATCATCTTCTCTAGGCAGGGTGCCCTGCGTGTAGCGAACTGCTTAAATGAAAGAAGGCCTTAGGTGTCGTAGGCTCACGTGCATCTTCCGAATGCCTGCAGCGTTACCCTAGAAACTGTGCTCTAGAGGCCCTTGGACGGCAAGCCGACTTACTCCCTGAGGTAGGCTGACTTCAGGCATGAGGTCCTAGAAGGAATTGTAAGCAAGACGTTTTGCTCAGCGCAGCTCCGACTACAGTGATGATGCAGCCTTCCGTGGCCTGCTGCCCAAGCTACCACAGTGTTCCCGAGGCTGTTGGTGTGCTGAGGAAATCTAGCTCCCCCGAGGCAGTGTGCAAGCTGCTGCCCGTCACTCGGCACACACACGAGTATTCCAAAGTGCCTCCGGGTCTGAATGTTGCTCTTCGACTCGGGAGAGCCTCGGGGTACTCAGTGTCCTTGTACGGAAACGGGTGCTGCCGGGAGGAGTCTAGGGGTCCCCAAGAGCTTCCAACCCTTCCACTGAAGCAGAAGAGAGAACTAAGGCCTCATGGAAGCTGCTGCACTCCTACCCTGCTGCGTGGCATATCAGGGTGCTCCTTCGAAGCTAGGCCTCACTTGGAGTTTCCCCTTAGCTATACAACAGGACAGGATGAGCTCTGACCGAGAAAGTGGAGCACCCCGGTTCCATGTGAAAGCGTCTCTTCCCTCTCACAGCCATGCCTGCCGTGAGAAGAGGCCCGGCAACGGCAGTGTTTCTCAGGGAGCTTCAAGGCGCAAGAGAGGATTCTTCAAGGTGCGGAAACAAGGCTGGTCCCATCGGGCACCAGCTCCAGGATGACACGGAGCATAAGTAGCTGTGCTTTCTATCCAAGGCAAAAGCGACCTAGTACATACTTGCTTCAAGCGTTCTTCACAGGGTGCTCTGGGTGTACCAAACTGCCTAGCCCAAGGAATGCCTTTGGTCTCCTAGGGTCCCTTGCCTCTACTAAAAGCCTGAAGTGTTACACAGAGACCCGTGCTTTCGTGGAAGTTGGAAGGCAAGCCGCCTTTCCCCCTGAGATACGGTGACTTCGGGTATGAGTTCCTAGAAGGGCAGCTTCCAAAGTCCGGCAGTGTTACACGGAGAACGGTGCTCTAGTTGCAGTGGGAGCACTAGTTGAATGCCTCCTTGCGGTGGGGTGACTTCAGAGATGAGGTGCTAGGGATACTGAAAAGCAGAGGGATTGTCTCAGTGCAGCTCAGACAAGGGCGATGAGGCAGAAGTCCACGGCACGCTGCACTGGCTAGAACCGTGTTCCGCAAACTGCTGGAGAGCTGAGGAAATCTAGCTCTCCCAAGGGAGTGTGCAAATGCTGCCGATCAATAGGCGTACGCACAGGGGTACTCCGAAGGGCTTCCCGGGCTGGACGTTGCTCGGGAGGCCCAGGGGTCCGTGGACTACACGGCGTCCTCGTACAGAGACACGGGCCGACGCGAGGCGCCTAGGAATCCTGAGAAGCTTAGCAGCGTTACACTAAGGAAGGGCAACGACGACTGCCTCATGGAAACTGCTGCGCGCCTACCATTCTGCATGCAATTCAGGGCCTTCATTTGAGGCTTCTGCTCAGTGGAGTTTTAAGGTAACTATAGGGCAGGGAGGATGAGCTCCCAAACAGGAACGGGAAGGCACCCTGTTTCTTTCATGGAAACTCTTTCTCTTCTCAGAGCCACGCCTGCACGGATGAGAATCCGGGCCACATCAGTGCTTTCCAGGTAGCTTCGAGGCCGCACAAATGCAGCTTTCAAGGCGGGAAAGCAAGGCTTGTCTCAAACGGCCATTTCCAGGTTGACATGGGGCAGACTCTTCCGTGGTTTCTACCAAGTCAAAGAGACCTAGCTTCTCACGGAGTCCTTCCACAATCAACTTTTCTATGCAGGGTATTCTTCCTGAGGTGAACGGCCTGAACGAAAGAATGCGCTAGGTTTCTTGGGTCCTGCGAATCGTCCCAAAGCCTGCGGCTTTACACCAGAAACTGTGCTCTGGTTGCACTTGGAATCCCCCCCACCCCGCGCCCTCCCCAAGCCGACATTCTCCTTGAGTTAGGTTGACTTCAGGTATGAGGTCCTGGAGGGAATTGTAAGCAAAGTGCTTCTCTCAGTACAGCTCTGACTACGGTAATGAGGCACACTTCCATGGCCTTCTGCAACTAGAGCTACAAATACGTTCCTGAGGCTGTTGGTGAGCTGAGGCAATCTAGCTCCCCCGAGGCAGCGTGAAAGCTGCTGCCCTTCACTCGGCACGCACACGGGTACTCCGTAGTGTCTAGGGTGTGAATGTGGCTCTTCAGCTCAGGAGAGCCCGGGGGTCCTCAGTGTCCTTGTACGGAAACGGGTGCTGCCGCGAGGAGTCTAGCAGACCCGAAAAGCTTACTACCGTTCCACTGAAGCAGAAGAGAGAGCTAAGGCCTCCTGGGAGCTGCTGCACTCCTACCCTGCTGCACGGCATATCAGGGCCCTCCTTCGAAGCTAGGCCTCACTTGGAGCTTCCCCTTAGCTACGGAACAGGACAGGATGAGCTCTGACCGAGAAACTGGAATGCCCCGGTTCCTCGTGAAACCGTCTTTTCCCTCTCGCAGCCATGCCTGCCGTGAGAGGAGGCCCGACAACAGCAGTGTCTTCCAGGGAGCTGCAAGGCGCATAACAGGACCTTTCAAGGTGCCAAAACAAGGCCAGTCCCATCAGGCCGCAGCTCCAGGAAGACACGCAGCGTAAGTGTCTGTGGTTTCTGTCAAGTCAAAAGAGACCTAGCGACATACTTGGCTCTTCCCTGATTCAACTTTCCTACACAGGACGTTCTGCGTGTAGCGAACTGCCGGGACCACAGAGTGCCCTAGGTCTCGCAGGGTCCTGTGCGTCTACCGAAACCCTGAAGTGTTCCACAGAGATCTGTGCTTTGGCGGAATTTGTAACGCAGGCCGCCTTTGCACCTGAGCTACGGTGACTTCAGGTATGAGTGCCTAGAGGGACTAGCAAGCGCAGAGTTCTTCTCAGTACAGCTCAGACCAGGGCAATGTGGCCGACTTCCGTGGCATGCTGGACTTGCTAGAACCGTGTTCCTGAATCCGTTGGTGAGCTGAAGCAATCTAGCTCCCCCCAGGAGAGAGTGCAGTGTGTTACGCTTCACTCGGCCTAGCCAGGGGCACCCAGAAGGGCCTACGTGTCTGAGTGTGGCCCAGCAGGCCCAGGGGAGCCTGAGGGTACTCAGAGTTCTTGTAGGGACACGGGTGCTGACGCCAGGGGGCCAGGAGTCCTGACAGGATTAGTACCGTTACACGAGGGCAGGAGTGCGACAAAGGCCTCAAGGAAAAGGCCGCAAAACTACCCTTCTGGATGGCAAATCAGGGCCTTAGGTAGAGGCTACGGCCCACGTTGGGATTCCCCTTCGCTCTAGAGCAGGGCAGGGTATGCTCCCGCCCAGGGCCTGAAAGCACCCTCTTCCTTTCGAGAAAACTCTGTTGCTTCCAGAGCCATGCCTGCAGTGAGTACAGGTCCAGCAACCAAAGCGTTGTTCAGGAAGCTTCAAGGCCGCATGAACGGAGCTTTCAAGCCGGGAAGACCAGGCTTGCCTCAGAGGGCTGCCTTTTCCAGGTTTACGTGCAGAAGAAGCGTCTGTGGTTTCTAACAAGTCCAAAGAGACCTAGCTGCTCACTGGGTCCCTCGAGAATCATCTTCTCTAGGCAGGGTGCCCTGCGTGTAGCGAACTGCTTAAATGAAAGAAGGCCTTAGGTGTCGTAGGCTCACGTGCATCTTCCGAATGCCTGCAGCGTTACCCTAGAAACTGTGCTCTAGAGGCCCTTGGACGGCAAGCCGACTTACTCCCTGAGGTAGGCTGACTTCAGGCATGAGGTCCTAGAAGGAATTGTAAGCAAGACGTTTTGCTCAGCGCAGCTCCGACTACAGTGATGATGCAGCCTTCCGTGGCCTGCTGCCCAAGCTACCACAGTGTTCCCGAGGCTGTTGGTGTGCTGAGGAAATCTAGCTCCCCCGAGGCAGTGTGCAAGCTGCTGCCCGTCACTCGGCACACACACGAGTATTCCAAAGTGCCTCCGGGTCTGAATGTTGCTCTTCGACTCAGGAGAGCCTCGGGGTACTCAGTGTCCTTGTACGGAAACGGGTGCTGCCGGGAGGAGTCTAGGGGTCCCCAAGAGCTTCCAACCCTTCCACTGAAGCAGAAGAGAGAACTAAGGCCTCATGGAAGCTGCTGCACTCCTACCCTGCTGCGTGGCATATCAGGGTGCTCCTTCGAAGCTAGGCCTCACTTGGAGTTTCCCCTTAGCTATACAACAGGACAGGATGAGCTCTGACCGAGAAAGTGGAGCACCCCGGTTCCATGTGAAAGCGTCTCTTCCCTCTCACAGCCATGCCTGCCGTGAGAAGAGGCCCGGCAACGGCAGTGTTTCTCAGGGAGCTTCAAGGCGCAAGAGAGGATTCTTCAAGGTGCGGAAACAAGGCTGGTCCCATCGGGCACCAGCTCCAGGATGACACGGAGCATAAGTAGCTGTGCTTTCTATCCAAGGCAAAAGCGACCTAGTACATACTTGCTTCAAGCGTTCTTCACAGGGTGCTCTGGGTGTACCAAACTGCCTAGCCCAAGGAATGCCTTTGGTCTCCTAGGGTCCCTTGCCTCTACTAAAAGCCTGAAGTGTTACACAGAGACCCGTGCTTTCGTGGAAGTTGGAAGGCAAGCCGCCTTTCCCCCTGAGATACGGTGACTTCGGGTATGAGTTCCTAGAAGGGCAGCTTCCAAAGTCCGGCAGTGTTACACGGAGAACGGTGCTCTAGTTGCAGTGGGAGCACTAGTTGAATGCCTCCTTGCGGTGGGGTGACTTCAGAGATGAGGTGCTAGGGATACTGAAAAGCAGAGGGATTGTCTCAGTGCAGCTCAGACAAGGGCGATGAGGCAGAAGTCCACGGCACGCTGCACTGGCTAGAACCGTGTTCCGCAAACTGCTGGAGAGCTGAGGAAATCTAGCTCTCCCAAGGGAGTGTGCAAATGCTGCCGATCAATAGGCGTACGCACAGGGGTACTCCGAAGGGCTTCCCGGGCTGGACGTTGCTCGGGAGGCCCAGGGGTCCGTGGACTACACGGCGTCCTCGTACAGAGACACGGGCCGACGCGAGGCGCCTAGGAATCCTGAGAAGCTTAGCAGCGTTACACTAAGGAAGGGCAACGACGACTGCCTCATGGAAACTGCTGCGCGCCTACCATTCTGCATGCAATTCAGGGCCTTCATTTGAGGCTTCTGCTCAGTGGAGTTTTAAGGTAACTATAGGGCAGGGAGGATGAGCTCCCAAACAGGAACGGGAAGGCACCCTGTTTCTTTCATGGAAACTCTTTCTCTTCTCAGAGCCACGCCTGCACGGATGAGAATCCGGGCCACATCAGTGCTTTCCAGGTAGCTTCGAGGCCGCACAAATGCAGCTTTCAAGGCGGGAAAGCAAGGCTTGTCTCAAACGGCCATTTCCAGGTTGACATGGGGCAGACTCTTCCGTGGTTTCTACCAAGTCAAAGAGACCTAGCTTCTCACGGAGTCCTTCCACAATCAACTTTTCTATGCAGGGTATTCTTCCTGAGGTGAACGGCCTGAACGAAAGAATGCGCTAGGTTTCTTGGGTCCTGCGAATCGTCCCAAAGCCTGCGGCTTTACACCAGAAACTGTGCTCTGGTTGCACTTGGAATCCCCCCCACCCCGCGCCCTCCCCAAGCCGACATTCTCCTTGAGTTAGGTTGACTTCAGGTATGAGGTCCTGGAGGGAATTGTAAGCAAAGTGCTTCTCTCAGTACAGCTCTGACTACGGTAATGAGGCACACTTCCATGGCCTTCTGCAACTAGAGCTACAAATACGTTCCTGAGGCTGTTGGTGAGCTGAGGCAATCTAGCTCCCCCGAGGCAGCGTGAAAGCTGCTGCCCTTCACTCGGCACGCACACGGGTACTCCGAAGTGTCTAGGGGTGTGAATGTGGCTCTTCAGCTCAGGAGAGCCCGGGGGTCCTCAGTGTCCTTGTACGGAAACGGGTGCTGCCGCGAGGAGTCTAGCAGACCCGAAAAGCTTACTACCGTTCCACTGAAGCAGAAGAGAGAGCTAAGGCCTCCTGGGAGCTGCTGCACTCCTACCCTGCTGCACGGCATATCAGGGCCCTCCTTCGAAGCTAGGCCTCACTTGGAGCTTCCCCTTAGCTACGGAACAGGACAGGATGAGCTCTGACCGAGAAACTGGAATGCCCCGGTTCCTCGTGAAACCGTCTTTTCCCTCTCGCAGCCATGCCTGCCGTGAGAGGAGGCCCGACAACAGCAGTGTCTTCCAGGGAGCTGCAAGGCGCATAACAGGACCTTTCAAGGTGCCAAAACAAGGCCAGTCCCATCAGGCCGCAGCTCCAGGAAGACACGCAGCGTAAGTGTCTGTGGTTTCTGTCAAGTCAAAAGAGACCTAGCGACATACTTGGCTCTTCCCTGATTCAACTTTCCTACACAGGACGTTCTGCGTGTAGCGAACTGCCGGGACCACAGAGTGCCCTAGGTCTCGCAGGGTCCTGTGCGTCTACCGAAACCCTGAAGTGTTCCACAGAGATCTGTGCTTTGGCGGAATTTGTAACGCAGGCCGCCTTTGCACCTGAGCTACGGTGACTTCAGGTATGAGTGCCTAGAGGGACTAGCAAGCGCAGAGTTCTTCTCAGTACAGCTCAGACCAGGGCAATGTGGCCGACTTCCGTGGCATGCTGGACTTGCTAGAACCGTGTTCCTGAATCCGTTGGTGAGCTGAAGCAATCTAGCTCCCCCCAGGAGAGAGTGCAGTGTGTTACGCTTCACTCGGCCTAGCCAGGGGCACCCAGAAGGGCCTACGTGTCTGAGTGTGGCCCAGCAGGCCCAGGGGAGCCTGAGGGTACTCAGAGTTCTTGTAGGGACACGGGTGCTGACGCCAGGGGGCCAGGAGTCCTGACAGGATTAGTACCGTTACACGAGGGCAGGAGTGCGACAAAGGCCTCAAGGAAAAGGCCGCAAAACTACCCTTCTGGATGGCAAATCAGGGCCTTAGGTAGAGGCTACGGCCCACGTTGGGATTCCCCTTCGCTCTAGAGCAGGGCAGGGTATGCTCCCGCCCAGGGCCTGAAAGCACCCTCTTCCTTTCGAGAAAACTCTGGTGCTTCCAGAGCCATGCCTGCAGTGAGTACAGGTCCAGCAACCAAAGCGTTGTTCAGGAAGCTTCAAGGCCGCATGAACGGAGCTTTCAAGCCGGGAAGACCAGGCTTGCCTCAGAGGGCTGCCTTTTCCAGGTTTACGTGCAGAAGAAGCGTCTGTGGTTTCTAACAAGTCCAAAGAGACCTAGCTGCTCACTGGGTCCCTCGAGAATCATCTTCTCTAGGCAGGGTGCCCTGCGTGTAGCGAACTGCTTAAATGAAAGAAGGCCTTAGGTGTCGTAGGCTCACGTGCATCTTCCGAATGCCTGCAGCGTTACCCTAGAAACTGTGCTCTAGAGGCCCTTGGACGGCAAGCCGACTTACTCCCTGAGGTAGGCTGACTTCAGGCATGAGGTCCTAGAAGGAATTGTAAGCAAGACGTTTTGCTCAGCGCAGCTCCGACTACAGTGATGATGCAGCCTTCCGTGGCCTGCTGCCCAAGCTACCACAGTGTTCCCGAGGCTGTTGGTGTGCTGAGGAAATCTAGCTCCCCCGAGGCAGTGTGCAAGCTGCTGCCCGTCACTCGGCACACACACGAGTATTCCAAAGTGCCTCCGGGTCTGAATGTTGCTCTTCGACTCGGGAGAGCCTCGGGGTACTCAGTGTCCTTGTACGGAAACGGGTGCTGCCGGGAGGAGTCTAGGGGTCCCCAAGAGCTTCCAACCCTTCCACTGAAGCAGAAGAGAGAACTAAGGCCTCATGGAAGCTGCTGCACTCCTACCCTGCTGCGTGGCATATCAGGGTGCTCCTTCGAAGCTAGGCCTCACTTGGAGTTTCCCCTTAGCTATACAACAGGACAGGATGAGCTCTGACCGAGAAAGTGGAGCACCCCGGTTCCATGTGAAAGCGTCTCTTCCCTCTCACAGCCATGCCTGCCGTGAGAAGAGGCCCGGCAACGGCAGTGTTTCTCAGGGAGCTTCAAGGCGCAAGAGAGGATTCTTCAAGGTGCGGAAACAAGGCTGGTCCCATCGGGCACCAGCTCCAGGATGACACGGAGCATAAGTAGCTGTGCTTTCTATCCAAGGCAAAAGCGACCTAGTACATACTTGCTTCAAGCGTTCTTCACAGGGTGCTCTGGGTGTACCAAACTGCCTAGCCCAAGGAATGCCTTTGGTCTCCTAGGGTCCCTTGCCTCTACTAAAAGCCTGAAGTGTTACACAGAGACCCGTGCTTTCGTGGAAGTTGGAAGGCAAGCCGCCTTTCCCCCTGAGATACGGTGACTTCGGGTATGAGTTCCTAGAAGGGCAGCTTCCAAAGTCCGGCAGTGTTACACGGAGAACGGTGCTCTAGTTGCAGTGGGAGCACTAGTTGAATGCCTCCTTGCGGTGGGGTGACTTCAGAGATGAGGTGCTAGGGATACTGAAAAGCAGAGGGATTGTCTCAGTGCAGCTCAGACAAGGGCGATGAGGCAGAAGTCCACGGCACGCTGCACTGGCTAGAACCGTGTTCCGCAAACTGCTGGAGAGCTGAGGAAATCTAGCTCTCCCAAGGGAGTGTGCAAATGCTGCCGATCAATAGGCGTACGCACAGGGGTACTCCGAAGGGCTTCCCGGGCTGGACGTTGCTCGGGAGGCCCAGGGGTCCGTGGACTACACGGCGTCCTCGTACAGAGACACGGGCCGACGCGAGGCGCCTAGGAATCCTGAGAAGCTTAGCAGCGTTACACTAAGGAAGGCAACGACGACTGCCTCATGGAAACTGCTGCGCGCCTACCATTCTGCATGCAATTCAGGGCCTTCATTTGAGGCTTCTGCTCAGTGGAGTTTTAAGGTAACTATAGGGCAGGGAGGATGAGCTCCCAACAGAACGGGAAGGCACCCTATGGAACTGCTGCGCTGCGCTGTCTCCGCTGGCGGGGCTGTCTCTTCTTCTTGCTCTTTCTCTTCTCAGAGCCACGCCTGCACGGATGAGAATCCGGGCCACATCAGTGCTTTCCAGGTAGCTTCGAGGCCGCACAAATGCAGCTTTCAAGGCGGGAAAGCAAGGCTTGTCTCAAACGGCCATTTCCAGGTTGACATGGGGCAGACTCTTCCGTGGTTTCTACCAAGTCAAAGAGACCTAGCTTCTCACGGAGTCCTTCCACAATCAACTTTTCTATGCAGGGTATTCTTCCTGAGGTGAACGGCCTGAACGAAAGAATGCGCTAGGTTTCTTGGGTCCTGCGAATCGTCCCAAAGCCTGCGGCTTTACACCAGAAACTGTGCTCTGGTTGCACTTGGAATCCCCCCCACCCCGCGCCCTCCCCAAGCCGACATTCTCCTTGAGTTAGGTTGACTTCAGGTATGAGGTCCTGGAGGGAATTGTAAGCAAAGTGCTTCTCTCAGTACAGCTCTGACTACGGTAATGAGGCACACTTCCATGGCCTTCTGCAACTAGAGCTACAAATACGTTCCTGAGGCTGTTGGTGAGCTGAGGCAATCTAGCTCCCCCGAGGCAGCGTGAAAGCTGCTGCCCTTCACTCGGCACGCACACGGGTACTCCGAAGTGTCTAGGGGTGTGAATGTGGCTCTTCAGCTCAGGAGAGCCCGGGGGTCCTCAGTGTCCTTGTACGGAAACGGGTGCTGCCGCGAGGAGTCTAGCAGACCCGAAAAGCTTACTACCGTTCCACTGAAGCAGAAGAGAGAGCTAAGGCCTCCTGGGAGCTGCTGCACTCCTACCCTGCTGCACGGCATATCAGGGCCCTCCTTCGAAGCTAGGCCTCACTTGGAGCTTCCCCTTAGCTACGGAACAGGACAGGATGAGCTCTGACCGAGAAACTGGAATGCCCCGGTTCCTCGTGAAACCGTCTTTTCCCTCTCGCAGCCATGCCTGCCGTGAGAGGAGGCCCGACAACAGCAGTGTCTTCCAGGGAGCTGCAAGGCGCATAACAGGACCTTTCAAGGTGCCAAAACAAGGCCAGTCCCATCAGGCCGCAGCTCCAGGAAGACACGCAGCGTAAGTGTCTGTGGTTTCTGTCAAGTCAAAAGAGACCTAGCGACATACTTGGCTCTTCCCTGATTCAACTTTCCTACACAGGACGTTCTGCGTGTAGCGAACTGCCGGGACCACAGAGTGCCCTAGGTCTCGCAGGGTCCTGTGCGTCTACCGAAACCCTGAAGTGTTCCACAGAGATCTGTGCTTTGGCGGAATTTGTAACGCAGGCCGCCTTTGCACCTGAGCTACGGTGACTTCAGGTATGAGTGCCTAGAGGGACTAGCAAGCGCAGAGTTCTTCTCAGTACAGCTCAGACCAGGGCAATGTGGCCGACTTCCGTGGCATGCTGGACTTGCTAGAACCGTGTTCCTGAATCCGTTGGTGAGCTGAAGCAATCTAGCTCCCCCCAGGAGAGAGTGCAGTGTGTTACGCTTCACTCGGCCTAGCCAGGGGCACCCAGAAGGGCCTACGTGTCTGAGTGTGGCCCAGCAGGCCCAGGGGAGCCTGAGGGTACTCAGAGTTCTTGTAGGGACACGGGTGCTGACGCCAGGGGGCCAGGAGTCCTGACAGGATTAGTACCGTTACACGAGGGCAGGAGTGCGACAAAGGCCTCAAGGAAAAGGCCGCAAAACTACCCTTCTGGATGGCAAATCAGGGCCTTAGGTAGAGGCTACGGCCCACGTTGGGATTCCCCTTCGCTCTAGAGCAGGGCAGGGTATGCTCCCGCCCAGGGCCTGAAAGCACCCTCTTCCTTTCGAGAAAACTCTGGTGCTTCCAGAGCCATGCCTGCAGTGAGTACAGGTCCAGCAACCAAAGCGTTGTTCAGGAAGCTTCAAGGCCGCATGAACGGAGCTTTCAAGCCGGGAAGACCAGGCTTGCCTCAGAGGGCTGCCTTTTCCAGGTTTACGTGCAGAAGAAGCGTCTGTGGTTTCTAACAAGTCCAAAGAGACCTAGCTGCTCACTGGGTCCCTCGAGAATCATCTTCTCTAGGCAGGGTGCCCTGCGTGTAGCGAACTGCTTAAATGAAAGAAGGCCTTAGGTGTCGTAGGCTCACGTGCATCTTCCGAATGCCTGCAGCGTTACCCTAGAAACTGTGCTCTAGAGGCCCTTGGACGGCAAGCCGACTTACTCCCTGAGGTAGGCTGACTTCAGGCATGAGGTCCTAGAAGGAATTGTAAGCAAGACGTTTTGCTCAGCGCAGCTCCGACTACAGTGATGATGCAGCCTTCCGTGGCCTGCTGCCCAAGCTACCACAGTGTTCCCGAGGCTGTTGGTGTGCTGAGGAAATCTAGCTCCCCCGAGGCAGTGTGCAAGCTGCTGCCCGTCACTCGGCACACACACGAGTATTCCAAAGTGCCTCCGGGTCTGAATGTTGCTCTTCGACTCGGGAGAGCCTCGGGGTACTCAGTGTCCTTGTACGGAAACGGGTGCTGCCGGGAGGAGTCTAGGGGTCCCCAAGAGCTTCCAACCCTTCCACTGAAGCAGAAGAGAGAACTAAGGCCTCATGGAAGCTGCTGCACTCCTACCCTGCTGCGTGGCATATCAGGGTGCTCCTTCGAAGCTAGGCCTCACTTGGAGTTTCCCCTTAGCTATACAACAGGACAGGATGAGCTCTGACCGAGAAAGTGGAGCACCCCGGTTCCATGTGAAAGCGTCTCTTCCCTCTCACAGCCATGCCTGCCGTGAGAAGAGGCCCGGCAACAGGCAGTGTTTCTCAGGGAGCTTCAAGGCGCAAGAGAGGATTCTTCAAGGTGCGGAAACAAGGCTGGTCCCATCGGGCACCAGCTCCAGGATGACACGGAGCATAAGTAACTGTGCTTTCTATCCAAGGCAAAAGCGACCTAGTACATACTTGCTTCAAGCGTTCTTCACAGGGTGCTCTGGGTGTACCAAACTGCCTAGCCCAAGGAATGCCTTTGGTCTCCTAGGGTCCCTTGCCTCTACTAAAAGCGTGAAGTGTTACACAGAGACCTGTGCTTTCGTGGAAGTTGGAAGGCAAGCCGCCTTTCCCCCTGAGATACGGTGACTTCGGGTATGAGTTCCTAGAAGGGCAGCTTCCAAAGTCCGGCAGTGTTACACGGAGAACGGTGCTCTAGTTGCAGTGGGAGCACTAGTTGAATGCCTCCTTGCGGTGGGGTGACTTCAGAGATGAGGTGCTAGGGATACTGAAAAGCAGAGGGATTGTCTCAGTGCAGCTCAGACAAGGGCGATGAGGCAGAAGTCCACGGCACGCTGCACTGGCTAGAACCGTGTTCCGCAAACTGCTGGAGAGCTGAGGAAATCTAGCTCTCCCAAGGGAGTGTGCAAATGCTGCCGATCAATAGGCGTACGCACAGGGGTACTCCGAAGGGCTTCCCGGGCTGGACGTTGCTCGGGAGGCCCAGGGGTCCGTGGACTACACGGCGTCCTTGTACAGAGACACGGGCCGACGCGAGGCGCCTAGGAATCCTGAGAAGCTTAGCAGCGTTACACTAAGGAAGGGCAACGACGACTGCCTCATGGAAACTGCTGCGCGCCTACCATTCTGCATGCAATTCAGGGCCTTCATTTGAGGCTTCTGCTCAGTGGAGTTTTAAGGTAACTATAGGGCAGGGAGGATGAGCTCCCAAACAGGAACGGGAAGGCACCCTGTTTCTTTCATGGAAACTCTTTCTCTTCTCAGAGCCACGCCTGCACGGATGAGAATCCGGGCCACATCAGTGCTTTCCAGGTAGCTTCGAGGCCGCACAAATGCAGCTTTCAAGGCGGGAAAGCAAGGCTTGTCTCAAACGGCCATTTCCAGGTTGACATGGGGCAGACTCTTCCGTGGTTTCTACCAAGTCAAAGAGACCTAGCTTCTCACGGAGTCCTTCCACAATCAACTTTTCTATGCAGGGTATTCTTCCTGAGGTGAACGGCCTGAACGAAAGAATGCGCTAGGTTTCTTGGGTCCTGCGAATCGTCCCAAAGCCTGCGGCTTTACACCAGAAACTGTGCTCTGGTTGCACTTGGAATCCCCCCCACCCCGCGCCCTCCCCAAGCCGACATTCTCCTTGAGTTAGGTTGACTTCAGGTATGAGGTCCTGGAGGGAATTGTAAGCAAAGTGCTTCTCTCAGTACAGCTCTGACTACGGTACGAGGCACACTTCCATGGCCTTCTGCAACTAGAGCTACAAATACGTTCCTGAGGCTGTTGGTGAGCTGAGGCAATCTAGCTCCCCCGAGGCAGCGTGAAAGCTGCTGCCCTTCACTCGGCACGCACACGGGTACTCCGAAGTGTCTAGGGTGTGAATGTGGCTCTTCAGCTCAGGAGAGCCCGGGGTCCTCAGTGTCCTTGTACGGAAACGGGTGCTGCCGCGAGGAGTCTAGCAGACCCGAAAAGCTTACTACCGTTCCACTGAAGCAGAAGAGAGAGCTAAGGCCTCCTGGGAGCTGCTGCACTCCTACCCTGCTGCACGGCATATCAGGGCCCTCCTTCGAAGCTAGGCCTCACTTGGAGCTTCCCCTTAGCTACGGAACAGGACAGGATGAGCTCTGACCGAGAAACTGGAATGCCCCGGTTCCTCGTGAAACCGTCTTTTCCCTCTCGCAGCCATGCCTGCCGTGAGAGGAGGCCCGACAACAGCAGTGTCTTCCAGGGAGCTGCAAGGCGCATAACAGGACCTTTCAAGGTGCCAAAACAAGGCCAGTCCCATCAGGCCGCAGCTCCAGGAAGACACGCAGCGTAAGTGTCTGTGGTTTCTGTCAAGTCAAAAGAGACCTAGCGACATACTTGGCTCTTCCCTGATTCAACTTTCCTACACAGGACGTTCTGCGTGTAGCGAACTGCCGGGACCACAGAGTGCCCTAGGTCTCGCAGGGTCCTGTGCGTCTACCGAAACCCTGAAGTGTTCCACAGAGATCTGTGCTTTGGCGGAATTTGTAACGCAGGCCGCCTTTGCACCTGAGCTACGGTGACTTCAGGTATGAGTGCCTAGAGGGACTAGCAAGCGCAGAGTTCTTCTCAGTACAGCTCAGACCAGGGCAATGTGGCCGACTTCCGTGGCATGCTGGACTTGCTAGAACCGTGTTCCTGAATCCGTTGGTGAGCTGAAGCAATCTAGCTCCCCCCAGGAGAGAGTGCAGTGTGTTACGCTTCACTCGGCCTAGCCAGGGGCACCCAGAAGGGCCTACGTGTCTGAGTGTGGCCCAGCAGGCCCAGGGGAGCCTGAGGGTACTCAGAGTTCTTGTAGGGACACGGGTGCTGACGCCAGGGGGCCAGGAGTCCTGACAGGATTAGTACCGTTACACGAGGGCAGGAGTGCGACAAAGGCCTCAAGGAAAAGGCCGCAAAACTACCCTTCTGGATGGCAAATCAGGGCCTTAGGTAGAGGCTACGGCCCACGTTGGGATTCCCCTTCGCTCTAGAGCAGGGCAGGGTATGCTCCCGCCCAGGGCCTGAAAGCACCCTCTTCCTTTCGAGAAAACTCTGTGCTTCCAGAGCCATGCCTGCAGTGAGTACAGGTCCAGCAACCAAAGCGTTGTTCAGGAAGCTTCAAGGCCGCATGAACGGAGCTTTCAAGCCGGGAAGACCAGGCTTGCCTCAGAGGGCTGCCTTTTCCAGGTTTACGTGCAGAAGAAGCGTCTGTGGTTTCTAACAAGTCCAAAGAGACCTAGCTGCTCACTGGGTCCCTCGAGAATCATCTTCTCTAGGCAGGGTGCCCTGCGTGTAGCGAACTGCTTAAATGAAAGAAGGCCTTAGGTGTCGTAGGCTCACGTGCATCTTCCGAATGCCTGCAGCGTTACCCTAGAAACTGTGCTCTAGAGGCCCTTGGACGGCAAGCCGACTTACTCCCTGAGGTAGGCTGACTTCAGGCATGAGGTCCTAGAAGGAATTGTAAGCAAGACGTTTTGCTCAGCGCAGCTCCGACTACAGTGATGATGCAGCCTTCCGTGGCCTGCTGCCCAAGCTACCACAGTGTTCCCGAGGCTGTTGGTGTGCTGAGGAAATCTAGCTCCCCCGAGGCAGTGTGCAAGCTGCTGCCCGTCACTCGGCACACACACGAGTATTCCAAAGTGCCTCCGGGTCTGAATGTTGCTCTTCGACTCGGGAGAGCCTCGGGGTACTCAGTGTCCTTGTACGGAAACGGGTGCTGCCGGGAGGAGTCTAGGGGTCCCCAAGAGCTTCCAACCCTTCCACTGAAGCAGAAGAGAGAACTAAGGCCTCATGGAAGCTGCTGCACTCCTACCCTGCTGCGTGGCATATCAGGGTGCTCCTTCGAAGCTAGGCCTCACTTGGAGTTTCCCCTTAGCTATACAACAGGACAGGATGAGCTCTGACCGAGAAAGTGGAGCACCCCGGTTCCATGTGAAAGCGTCTCTTCCCTCTCACAGCCATGCCTGCCGTGAGAAGAGGCCCGGCAACAGCAGTGTTTCTCAGGGAGCTTCAAGGCGCAAGAGAGGATTCTTCAAGGTGCGGAAACAAGGCTGGTCCCATCGGGCACCAGCTCCAGGATGACACGGAGCATAAGTAGCTGTGCTTTCTATCCAAGGCAAAAGCGACCTAGTACATACTTGCTTCAAGCGTTCTTCACAGGGTGCTCTGGGTGTACCAAACTGCCTAGCCCAAAGAATGCCTTTGGTCTCCTAGGGTCCCTTGCCTCTACTAAAAGCCTGAAGTGTTACACAGAGACCTGTGCTTTCGTGGAAGTTGGAAGGCAAGCCGCCTTTCCCCCTGAGATACGGTGACTTCGGGTATGAGTCCCTAGAAGGGCAGCTTCCAAAGTCCGGCAGTGTTACACGGAGAACGGTGCTCTAGTTGCAGTGGGAGCACTAGTTGAATGCCTCCTTGCGGTGGGGTGACTTCAGAGATGAGGTGCTAGGGATACTGAAAAGCAGAGGGATTGTCTCAGTGCAGCTCAGACAAGGGCGATGAGGCAGAAGTCCACGGCACGCTGCACTGGCTAGAACCGTGTTCCGCAAACTGCTGGAGAGCTGAGGAAATCTAGCTCTCCCAAGGGAGTGTGCAAATGCTGCCGATCAATAGGCGTACGCACAGGATACTCCGAAGGGCTTCCCGGGCTGGACGTTGCTCGGGAGGCCCAGGGGTCCGTGGACTACACGGCGTCCTTGTACAGAGACACGGGCCGACGCGAGGCGCCTAGGAATCCTGAGAAGCTTAGCAGCGTTACACTAAGGAAGGGCAACGACGACTGCCTCATGGAAACTGCTGCGCGCCTACCATTCTGCATGCAATTCAGGGCCTTCATTTGAGGCTTCTGCTCAGTGGAGTTTTAAGGTAACTATAGGGCAGGGAGGATGAGCTCCCAAACAGGAACGGGAAGGCACCCTGTTTCTTTCATGGAAACTCTTTCTCTTCTCAGAGCCACGCCTGCACGGATGAGAATCCGGGCCACATCAGTGCTTTCCAGGTAGCTTCGAGGCCGCACAAATGCAGCTTTCAAGGCGGGAAAGCAAGGCTTGTCTCAAACGGCCATTTCCAGGTTGACATGGGGCAGACTCTTCCGTGGTTTCTACCAAGTCAAAGAGACCTAGCTTCTCACGGAGTCCTTCCACAATCAACTTTTCTATGCAGGGTATTCTTCCTGAGGTGAACGGCCTGAACGAAAGAATGCGCTAGGTTTCTTGGGTCCTGCGAATCGTCCCAAAGCCTGCGGCTTTACACCAGAAACTGTGCTCTGGTTGCACTTGGAATCCCCCCCACCCCGCGCCCTCCCCAAGCCGACATTCTCCTTGAGTTAGGTTGACTTCAGGTATGAGGTCCTGGAGGGAATTGTAAGCAAAGTGCTTCTCTCAGTACAGCTCTGACTACGGTAATGAGGCACACTTCCATGGCCTTCTGCAACTAGAGCTACAAATACGTTCCTGAGGCTGTTGGTGAGCTGAGGCAATCTAGCTCCCCCGAGGCAGCGTGAAAGCTGCTGCCCTTCACTCGGCACGCACACGGGTACTCCGAAGTGTCTAGGGGTGTGAATGTGGCTCTTCAGCTCAGGAGAGCCCGGGGGTCCTCAGTGTCCTTGTACGGAAACGGGTGCTGCCGCGAGGAGTCTAGCAGACCCGAAAAGCTTACTACCGTTCCACTGAAGCAGAAGAGAGAGCTAAGGCCTCCTGGGAGCTGCTGCACTCCTACCCTGCTGCACGGCATATCAGGGCCCTCCTTCGAAGCTAGGCCTCACTTGGAGCTTCCCCTTAGCTACGGAACAGGACAGGATGAGCTCTGACCGAGAAACTGGAATGCCCCGGTTCCTCGTGAAACCGTCTTTTCCCTCTCGCAGCCATGCCTGCCGTGAGAGGAGGCCCGACAACAGCAGTGTCTTCCAGGGAGCTGCAAGGCGCATAACAGGACCTTTCAAGGTGCCAAAACAAGGCCAGTCCCATCAGGCCGCAGCTCCAGGAAGACACGCAGCGTAAGTGTCTGTGGTTTCTGTCAAGTCAAAAGAGACCTAGCGACATACTTGGCTCTTCCCTGATTCAACTTTCCTACACAGGACGTTCTGCGTGTAGCGAACTGCCGGGACCACAGAGTGCCCTAGGTCTCGCAGGGTCCTGTGCGTCTACCGAAACCCTGAAGTGTTCCACAGAGATCTGTGCTTTGGCGGAATTTGTAACGCAGGCCGCCTTTGCACCTGAGCTACGGTGACTTCAGGTATGAGTGCCTAGAGGGACTAGCAAGCGCAGAGTTCTTCTCAGTACAGCTCAGACCAGGGCAATGTGGCCGACTTCCGTGGCATGCTGGACTTGCTAGAACCGTGTTCCTGAATCCGTTGGTGAGCTGAAGCAATCTAGCTCCCCCCAGGAGAGAGTGCAGTGTGTTACGCTTCACTCGGCCTAGCCAGGGGCACCCAGAAGGGCCTACGTGTCTGAGTGTGGCCCAGCAGGCCCAGGGGAGCCTGAGGGTACTCAGAGTTCTTGTAGGGACACGGGTGCTGACGCCAGGGGCCAGGAGTCCTGACAGGATTAGTACCGTTACACGAGGGCAGGAGTGCGACAAAGGCCTCAAGGAAAAGGCCGCAAAACTACCCTTCTGGATGGCAAATCAGGGCCTTAGGTAGAGGCTACGGCCCACGTTGGGATTCCCCTTCGCTCTAGAGCAGGGCAGGGTATGCTCCCGCCCAGGGCCTGAAAGCACCCTCTTCCTTTCGAGAAAACTCTGTTGCTTCCAGAGCCATGCCTGCAGTGAGTACAGGTCCAGCAACCAAAGCGTTGTTCAGGAAGCTTCAAGGCCGCATGAACGGAGCTTTCAAGCCGGGAAGACCAGGCTTGCCTCAGAGGGCTGCCTTTTCCAGGTTTACGTGCAGAAGAAGCGTCTGTGGTTTCTAACAAGTCCAAAGAGACCTAGCTGCTCACTGGGTCCCTCGAGAATCATCTTCTCTAGGCAGGGTGCCCTGCGTGTAGCGAACTGCTTAAATGAAAGAAGGCCTTAGGTGTCGTAGGCTCACGTGCATCTTCCGAATGCCTGCAGCGTTACCCTAGAAACTGTGCTCTAGAGGCCCTTGGATGGCAAGCTGACTTACTCCCTGAGGTAGGTTGACTTCAGGCATGAGGTCCTAGAATGAATTGTAAGCAAGACGTTTTGCTTAGCGCAGCTCCGACTACAGTGATGATGCAGCCTTCCGTGGCCTGCTGCCCAAGCTACCACAGTGTTCCCGAGGCTGTTGGTGTGCTGAGGAAATCTAGCTCCCCCGAGGCAGTGTGCAAGCTGCTGCCCGTCACTCGGCACACACACGAGTATTCCAAAGTGCCTCCGGGTCTGAATGTTGCTCTTCGACTCAGGAGAGCCTCGGGGTACTCAGTGTCCTTGTACGGAAACGGGTGCTGCCGGGAGGAGTCTAGGGGTCCCCAAGAGCTTCCAACCCTTCCACTGAAGCAGAAGAGAGAACTAAGGCCTCATGGAAGCTGCTGCACTCCTACCCTGCTGCGTGGCATATCAGGGTGCTCCTTCGAAGCTAGGCCTCACTTGGAGTTTCCCCTTAGCTATACAACAGGACAGGATGAGCTCTGACCGAGAAAGTGGAGCACCCCGGTTCCATGTGAAAGCGTCTCTTCCCTCTCACAGCCATGCCTGCCGTGAGAAGAGGCCCGGCAACGGCAGTGTTTCTCAGGGAGCTTCAAGGCGCAAGAGAGGATTCTTCAAGGTGCGGAAACAAGGCTGGTCCCATCGGGCACCAGCTCCAGGATGACACGGAGCATAAGTAGCTGTGCTTTCTATCCAAGGCAAAAGCGACCTAGTACATACTTGCTTCAAGCGTTCTTCACAGGGTGCTCTGGGTGTACCAAACTGCCTAGCCCAAGAATGCCTTTGGTCTCCTAGGGTCCCTTGCCTCTACTAAAAGCCTGAAGTGTTACACAGAGACCCGTGCTTTCGTGGAAGTTGGAAGGCAAGCCGCCTTTCCCCCTGAGATACGGTGACTTCGGGTATGAGTTCCTAGAAGGGCAGCTTCCAAAGTCCGGCAGTGTTACACGGAGAACGGTGCTCTAGTTGCAGTGGGAGCACTAGTTGAATGCCTCCTTGCGGTGGGGTGACTTCAGAGATGAGGTGCTAGGGATACTGAAAAGCAGAGGGATTGTCTCAGTGCAGCTCAGACAAGGGCGATGAGGCAGAAGTCCACGGCACGCTGCACTGGCTAGAACCGTGTTCCGCAAACTGCTGGAGAGCTGAGGAAATCTAGCTCTCCCAAGGGAGTGTGCAAATGCTGCCGATCAATAGGCGTACGCACAGGGGTACTCCGAAGGGCTTCCCGGGCTGGACGTTGCTCGGGAGGCCCAGGGGTCCGTGGACTACACGGCGTCCTGTACAGAGACACGGGCCGACGCGAGGCGCCTAGGAATCCTGAGAAGCTTAGCAGCGTTACACTAAGGAAGGGCAACGACGACTGCCTCATGGAAACTGCTGCGCGCCTACCATTCTGCATGCAATTCAGGGCCTTCATTTGAGGCTTCTGCTCAGTGGAGTTTTAAGGTAACTATAGGGCAGGGAGGATGAGCTCCCAAACAGGAACGGGAAGGCACCCTGTTTCTTTCATGGAAACTCTTTCTCTTCTCAGAGCCACGCCTGCACGGATGAGAATCCGGGCCACATCAGTGCTTTCCAGGTAGCTTCGAGGCCGCACAAATGCAGCTTTCAAGGCGGGAAAGCAAGGCTTGTCTCAAACGGCCATTTCCAGGTTGACATGGGGCAGACTCTTCCGTGGTTTCTACCAAGTCAAAGAGACCTAGCTTCTCACGGAGTCCTTCCACAATCAACTTTTCTATGCAGGGTATTCTTCCTGAGGTGAACGGCCTGAACGAAAGAATGCGCTAGGTTTCTTGGGTCCTGCGAATCGTCCCAAAGCCTGCGGCTTTACACCAGAAACTGTGCTCTGGTTGCACTTGGAATCCCCCCCCCCCCGCGCCCTCCCCAAGCCGACATTCTCCTTGAGTTAGGTTGACTTCAGGTATGAGGTCCTGGAGGGAATTGTAAGCAAAGTGCTTCTCTCAGTACAGCTCTGACTACGGTAACGAGGCACACTTCCATGGCCTTCTGCAACTAGAGCTACAAATACGTTCCTGAGGCTGTTGGTGAGCTGAGGCAATCTAGCTCCCCCGAGGCAGCGTGAAAGCTGCTGCCCTTCACTCGGCACGCACACGGGTACTCCGAAGTGTCTAGGGGTGTGAATGTGGCTCTTCAGCTCAGGAGAGCCCGGGGGGTCCTCAGTGTCCTTGTACGGAAACGGGTGCTGCCGCGAGGAGTCTAGCAGACCCGAAAAGCTTACTACCGTTCCACTGAAGCAGAAGAGAGAGCTAAGGCCTCCTGGGAGCTGCTGCACTCCTACCCTGCTGCACGGCATATCAGGGCCCTCCTTCGAAGCTAGGCCTCACTTGGAGCTTCCCCTTAGCTACGGAACAGGACAGGATGAGCTCTGACCGAGAAACTGGAATGCCCCGGTTCCTCGTGAAACCGTCTTTTCCCTCTCGCAGCCATGCCTGCCGTGAGAGGAGGCCCGACAACAGCAGTGTCTTCCAGGGAGCTGCAAGGCGCATAACAGGACCTTTCAAGGTGCCAAAACAAGGCCAGTCCCATCAGGCCGCAGCTCCAGGAAGACACGCAGCGTAAGTGTCTGTGGTTTCTGTCAAGTCAAAAGAGACCTAGCGACATACTTGGCTCTTCCCTGATTCAACTTTCCTACACAGGACCTTCTGCGTGTAGCGAACTGCCGGGACCACAGAGTGCCCTAGGTCTCGCAGGGTCCTGTGCGTCTACCGAAACCCTGAAGTGTTCCACAGAGATCTGTGCTTTGGCGGAATTTGTAACGCAGGCCGCCTTTGCACCTGAGCTACGGTGACTTCAGGTATGAGTGCCTAGAGGGACTAGCAAGCGCAGAGTTCTTCTCAGTACAGCTCAGACCAGGGCAATGTGGCCGACTTCCGTGGCATGCTGGACTTGCTAGAACCGTGTTCCTGAATCCGTTGGTGAGCTGAAGCAATCTAGCTCCCCCCAGGAGAGAGTGCAGTGTGTTACGCTTCACTCGGCCTAGCCAGGGGCACCCAGAAGGGCCTACGTGTCTGAGTGTGGCCCAGCAGGCCCAGGGGAGCCTGAGGGTACTCAGAGTTCTTGTAGGGACACGGGTGCTGACGCCAGGGGGCCAGGAGTCCTGACAGGATTAGTACCGTTACACGAGGGCAGGAGTGCGACAAAGGCCTCAAGGAAAAGGCCGCAAAACTACCCTTCTGGATGGCAAATCAGGGCCTTAGGTAGAGGCTACGGCCCACGTTGGGATTCCCCTTCGCTCTAGAGCAGGGCAGGGTATGCTCCCGCCCAGGGCCTGAAAACACCCTCTTCCTTTCGAGAAAACTCTGTTGCTTCCAGAGCCATGCCTGCAGTGAGTACAGGTCCAGCAACCAAAGCGTTGTTCAGGAAGCTTCAAGGCCGCATGAACGGAGCTTTCAAGCCGGGACCAGGCTTGCCTCAGAGGGCTGCCTTTTCCAGGTTTACGTGCAGAAGAAGCGTCTGTGGTTTCTAACAAGTCCAAAGAGACCTAGCTGCTCACTGGGTCCCTCGAGAATCATCTTCTCTAGGCAGGGTGCCCTGCGTGTAGCGAACTGCTTAAATGAAAGAAGGCCTTAGGTGTCGTAGGCTCACGTGCATCTTCCGAATGCCTGCAGCGTTACCCTAGAAACTGTGCTCTAGAGGCCCTTGGATGGCAAGCTGACTTACTCCCTGAGGTAGGTTGACTTCAGGCATGAGGTCCTAGAATGAATTGTAAGCAAGACGTTTTGCTTAGCGCAGCTCCGACTACAGGGATGATGTAGCCTTCCGTGGCCTGCTGCCCAAGCTACCACAGTGTTCCCGAGGCTGTTGGTGTGCTGAGGAAATCTAGCTCCCCCGAGGCAGTGTGCAAGCTGCTGCCCGTCACTCGGCACACACACGAGTATTCCAAAGTGCCTCGGGTCTGAATGTTGCTCTTCGACTCAGGAGAGCCTCGGGGTACTCAGTGTCCTTGTACGGAAACGGGTGCTGCCGGGAGGAGTCTAGGGGTCCCCAAGAGCTTCCAACCCTTCCACTGAAGCAGAAGAGAGAACTAAGGCCTCATGGAAGCTGCTGCACTCCTACCCTGCTGCGTGGCATATCAGGGTGCTCCTTCGAAGCTAGGCCTCACTTGGAGTTTCCCCTTAGCTATACAACAGGACAGGATGAGCTCTGACCGAGAAAGTGGAGCACCCGGTTCCATGTGAAAGCGTCTCTTCCCTCTCACAGCCATGCCTGCCGTGAGAAGAGGCCCGGCAACGCAGTGTTTCTCAGGGAGCTTCAAGGCGCAAGAGAGGATTCTTCAAGGTGCGGAAACAAGGCTGGTCCCATCGGGCACCAGCTCCAGGATGACACGGAGCATAAGTAGCTGTGCTTTCTATCCAAGGCAAAAGCGACCTAGTACATACTTGCTTCAAGCGTTCTTCACAGGGTGCTCTGGGTGTACCAAACTGCCTAGCCCAAAGAATGCCTTTGGTCTCCTAGGGTCCCTTGCCTCTACTAAAAGCCTGAAGTGTTACACAGAGACCTGTGCTTTCGTGGAAGTTGGAAGGCAAGCCGCCTTTCCCCCTGAGATACGGTGACTTCGGGTATGAGTTCCTAGAAGGGCAGCTTCCAAAGTCCGGCAGTGTTACACGGAGAACGGTGCTCTAGTTGCAGTGGGAGCACTAGTTGAATGCCTCCTTGCGGTGGGGTGACTTCAGAGATGAGGTGCTAGGGATACTGAAAAGCAGAGGGATTGTCTCAGTGCAGCTCAGACAAGGGCGATGAGGCAGAAGTCCACGGCACGCTGCACTGGCTAGAACCGTGTTCCGCAAACTGCTGGAGAGCTGAGGAAATCTAGCTCTCCCAAGGGAGTGTGCAAATGCTGCCGATCAATAGGCGTACGCACAGGGATACTCCGAAGGGCTTCCCGGGCTGGACGTTGCTCGGGAGGCCCAGGGGTCCGTGGACTACACGGCGTCCTTGTACAGAGACACGGGCCGACGCGAGGCGCCTAGGAATCCTGAGAAGCTTAGCAGCGTTACACTAAGGAAGGGCAACGACGACTGCCTCATGGAAACTGCTGCGCGCCTACCATTCTGCATGCAATTCAGGGCCTTCATTTGAGGCTTCTGCTCAGTGGAGTTTTAAGGTAACTATAGGGCAGGGAGGATGAGCTCCCAAACAGGAACGGGAAGGCACCCTGTTTCTTTCATGGAAACTCTTTCTCTTCTCAGAGCCACGCCTGCACGGATGAGAATCCGGGCCACATCAGTGCTTTCCAGGTAGCTTCGAGGCCGCACAAATGCAGCTTTCAAGGCGGGAAAGCAAGGCTTGTCTCAAACGGCCATTTCCAGGTTGACATGGGGCAGACTCTTCCGTGGTTTCTACCAAGTCAAAGAGACCTAGCTTCTCACGGAGTCCTTCCACAATCAACTTTTCTATGCAGGGTATTCTTCCTGAGGTGAACGGCCTGAACGAAAGAATGCGCTAGGTTTCTTGGGTCCTGCGAATCGTCCCAAAGCCTGCGGCTTTACACCAGAAACTGTGCTCTGGTTGCACTTGGAATCCCCCCCACCCCGCGCCCTCCCCAAGCCGACATTCTCCTTGAGTTAGGTTGACTTCAGGTATGAGGTCCTGGAGGGAATTGTAAGCAAAGTGCTTCTCTCAGTACAGCTCTGACTACGGTAATGAGGCACACTTCCATGGCCTTCTGCAACTAGAGCTACAAATACGTTCCTGAGGCTGTTGGTGAGCTGAGGCAATCTAGCTCCCCCGAGGCAGCGTGAAAGCTGCTGCCCTTCACTCGGCACGCACACGGGTACTCCGAAGTGTCTAGGGGTGTGAATGTGGCTCTTCAGCTCAGGAGAGCCCGGGGGTCCTCAGTGTCCTTGTACGGAAACGGGTGCTGCCGCGAGGAGTCTAGCAGACCCGAAAAGCTTACTACCGTTCCACTGAAGCAGAAGAGAGAGCTAAGGCCTCCTGGGAGCTGCTGCACTCCTACCCTGCTGCACGGCATATCAGGGCCCTCCTTCGAAGCTAGGCCTCACTTGGAGCTTCCCCTTAGCTACGGAACAGGACAGGATGAGCTCTGACCGAGAAACTGGAATGCCCCGGTTCCTCGTGAAACCGTCTTTTCCCTCTCGCAGCCATGCCTGCCGTGAGAGGAGGCCCGACAACAGCAGTGTCTTCCAGGGAGCTGCAAGGCGCATAACAGGACCTTTCAAGGTGCCAAAACAAGGCCAGTCCCATCAGGCCGCAGCTCCAGGAAGACACGCAGCGTAAGTGTCTGTGGTTTCTGTCAAGTCAAAAGAGACCTAGCGACATACTTGGCTCTTCCCTGATTCAACTTTCCTACACAGGACGTTCTGCGTGTAGCGAACTGCCGGGACCACAGAGTGCCCTAGGTCTCGCAGGGTCCTGTGCGTCTACCGAAACCCTGAAGTGTTCCACAGAGATCTGTGCTTTGGCGGAATTTGTAACGCAGGCCGCCTTTGCACCTGAGCTACGGTGACTTCAGGTATGAGTGCCTAGAGGGACTAGCAAGCGCAGAGTTCTTCTCAGTACAGCTCAGACCAGGGCAATGTGGCCGACTTCCGTGGCATGCTGGACTTGCTAGAACCGTGTTCCTGAATCCGTTGGTGAGCTGAAGCAATCTAGCTCCCCCAGGAGAGAGTGCAGTGTGTTACGCTTCACTCGGCCTAGCCAGGGGCACCCAGAAGGGCCTACGTGTCTGAGTGTGGCCCAGCAGGCCCAGGGGAGCCTGAGGGTACTCAGAGTTCTTGTAGGGACACGGGTGCTGACGCCAGGGGGCCAGGAGTCCTGACAGGATTAGTACCGTTACACGAGGGCAGGAGTGCGACAAAGGCCTCAAGGAAAAGGCCGCAAAACTACCCTTCTGGATGGCAAATCAGGGCCTTAGGTAGAGGCTACGGCCCACGTTGGGATTCCCCTTCGCTCTAGAGCAGGGCAGGGTATGCTCCCGCCCAGGGCCTGAAAGCACCCTCTTCCTTTCGAGAAAACTCTGTTGCTTCCAGAGCCATGCCTGCAGTGAGTACAGGTCCAGCAACCAAAGCGTTGTTCAGGAAGCTTCAAGGCCGCATGAACGGAGCTTTCAAGCCGGGAAGACCAGGCTTGCCTCAGAGGGCTGCCTTTTCCAGGTTTATGTGCAGAAGAAGCGTCTGTGGTTTCTAACAAGTCCAAAGAGACCTAGCTGCTCACTGGGTCCCTCGAGAATCATCTTCTCTAGGCAGGGTGCCCTGCGTGTAGCGAACTGCTTAAATGAAAGAAGGCCTTAGGTGTCGTAGGCTCACGTGCATCTTCCGAATGCCTGCAGCGTTACCCTAGAAACTGTGCTCTAGAGGCCCTTGGACGGCAAGCCGACTTACTCCCTGAGGTAGGCTGACTTCAAGCATGAGGTCCTAGAAGGAATTGTAAGCAAGACGTTTTGCTCAGCGCAGCTCCGACTACAGTGATGATGCAGCCTTCCGTGGCCTGCTGCCCAAGCTACCACAGTGTTCCCGAGGCTCTTGGTGTGCTGAGGAAATCTAGCTCCCTCGAGGCAGTGTGCAAGCTGCTGCCCGTCACTCGGCACACACACGAGTATTCCAAAGTGCCTCCGGGTCTGAATGTTGGTCTTCGACTCAGGAGAGCCTCGGGGTACTCAGTGTCCTTGTACGGAAACGGGTGCTGCCGGGAGGAGTCTAGGGGTCCCCAAGAGCTTCCAACCCTTCCACTGAAGCAGAAGAGAGAACTAAGGCCTCATGGAAGCTGCTGCACTCCTACCCTGCTGCGTGGCATATCAGGGTGCTCCTTCGAAGCTAGGCCTCACTTGGAGTTTCCCCTTAGCTATACAACAGGACAGGATGAGCTCTGACCGAGAAAGTGGAGCACCCCGGTTCCATGTGAAAGCGTCTCTTCCCTCTCACAGCCATGCCTGCCGTGAGAAGAGGCCCGGCAACGGCAGTGTTTCTCAGGGAGCTTCAAGGCGCAAGAGAGGATTCTTCAAGGTGCGGAAACAAGGCTGGTCCCATCGGGCACCAGCTCCAGGATGACACGGAGCATAAGTAGCTGTGCTTTCTATCCAAGGCAAAAGCGACCTAGTACATACTTGCTTCAAGCGTTCTTCACAGGGTGCTCTGGGTGTACCAAACTGCCTAGCCCAAGGAATGCCTTTGGTCTCCTAGGGTCCCTTGCCTCTACTAAAAGCCTGAAGTGTTACACAGAGACCTGTGCTTTCGTGGAAGTTGGAAGGCAAGCCGCCTTTCCCCCTGAGATACGGTGACTTCGGGTATGAGTTCCTAGAAGGGCAGCTTCCAAAGTCCGGCAGTGTTACACGGAGAACGGTGCTCTAGTTGCAGTGGGAGCACTAGTTGAATGCCTCCTTGCGGTGGGGTGACTTCAGAGATGAGGTGCTAGGGATACTGAAAAGCAGAGGGATTGTCTCAGTGCAGCTCAGACAAGGGCGATGAGGCAGAAGTCCACGGCACGCTGCACTGGCTAGAACCGTGTTCCGCAAACTGCTGGAGAGCTGAGGAAATCTAGCTCTCCCAAGGGAGTGTGCAAATGCTGCCGATCAATAGGCGTACGCACAGGGATACTCCGAAGGGCTTCCCGGGCTGGACGTTGCTCGGGAGGCCCAGGGGTCCGTGGACTACACGGCGTCCTTGTACAGAGACACGGGCCGACGCGAGGCGCCTAGGAATCCTGAGAAGCTTAGCAGCGTTACACTAAGGAAGGGCAACGACGACTGCCTCATGGAAACTGCTGCGCGCCTACCATTCTGCATGCAATTCAGGGCCTTCATTTGAGGCTTCTGCTCAGTGGAGTTTTAAGGTAACTATAGGGCAGGGAGGATGAGCTCCCAAACAGGAACGGGAAGGCACCCTGTTTCTTTCATGGAAACTCTTTCTCTTCTCAGAGCCACGCCTGCACGGATGAGAATCCGGGCCACATCAGTGCTTTCCAGGTAGCTTCGAGGCCGCACAAATGCAGCTTTCAAGGCGGGAAAGCAAGGCTTGTCTCAAACGGCCATTTCCAGGTTGACATGGGGCAGACTCTTCCGTGGTTTCTACCAAGTCAAAGAGACCTAGCTTCTCACGGAGTCCTTCCACAATCAACTTTTCTATGCAGGGTATTCTTCCTGAGGTGAACGGCCTGAACGAAAGAATGCGCTAGGTTTCTTGGGTCCTGCGAATCGTCCCAAAGCCTGCGGCTTTACACCAGAAACTGTGCTCTGGTTGCACTTGGAATCCCCCCCACCCCGCGCCCTCCCCAAGCCGACATTCTCCTTGAGTTAGGTTGACTTCAGGTATGAGGTCCTGGAGGGAATTGTAAGCAAAGTGCTTCTCTCAGTACAGCTCTGACTACGGTAATGAGGCACACTTCCATGGCCTTCTGCAACTAGAGCTACAAATACGTTCCTGAGGCTGTTGGTGAGCTGAGGCAATCTAGCTCCCCCGAGGCAGCGTGAAAGCTGCTGCCCTTCACTCGGCACGCACACGGGTACTCCGAAGTGTCTAGGGGTGTGAATGTGGCTCTTCAGCTCAGGAGAGCCCGGGGTCCTCAGTGTCCTTGTACGGAAACGGGTGCTGCCGCGAGGAGTCTAGCAGACCCGAAAAGCTTACTACCGTTCCACTGAAGCAGAAGAGAGAGCTAAGGCCTCCTGGGAGCTGCTGCACTCCTACCCTGCTGCACGGCATATCAGGGCCCTCCTTCGAAGCTAGGCCTCACTTGGAGCTTCCCCTTAGCTACGGAACAGGACAGGATGAGCTCTGACCGAGAAACTGGAATGCCCCGGTTCCTCGTGAAACCGTCTTTTCCCTCTCGCAGCCATGCCTGCCGTGAGAGGAGGCCCGACAACAGCAGTGTCTTCCAGGGAGCTGCAAGGCGCATAACAGGACCTTTCAAGGTGCCAAAACAAGGCCAGTCCCATCAGGCCGCAGCTCCAGGAAGACACGCAGCGTAAGTGTCTGTGGTTTCTGTCAAGTCAAAAGAGACCTAGCGACATACTTGGCTCTTCCCTGATTCAACTTTCCTACACAGGACGTTCTGCGTGTAGCGAACTGCCGGGACCACAGAGTGCCCTAGGTCTCGCAGGGTCCTGTGCGTCTACCGAAACCCTGAAGTGTTCCACAGAGATCTGTGCTTTGGCGGAATTTGTAACGCAGGCCGCCTTTGCACCTGAGCTACGGTGACTTCAGGTATGAGTGCCTAGAGGGACTAGCAAGCGCAGAGTTCTTCTCAGTACAGCTCAGACCAGGGCAATGTGGCCGACTTCCGTGGCATGCTGGACTTGCTAGAACCGTGTTCCTGAATCCGTTGGTGAGCTGAAGCAATCTAGCTCCCCCAGGAGAGAGTGCAGTGTGTTACGCTTCACTCGGCCTAGCCAGGGGCACCCAGAAGGGCCTACGTGTCTGAGTGTGGCCCAGCAGGCCCAGGGGAGCCTGAGGGTACTCAGAGTTCTTGTAGGGACACGGGTGCTGACGCCAGGGGGCCAGGAGTCCTGACAGGATTAGTACCGTTACACGAGGGCAGGAGTGCGACAAAGGCCTCAAGGAAAAGGCCGCAAAACTACCCTTCTGGATGGCAAATCAGGGCCTTAGGTAGAGGCTACGGCCCACGTTGGGATTCCCCTTCGCTCTAGAGCAGGGCAGGGTATGCTCCCGCCCAGGGCCTGAAAGCACCCTCTTCCTTTCGAGAAAACTCTGGTGCTTCCAGAGCCATGCCTGCAGTGAGTACAGGTCCAGCAACCAAAGCGTTGTTCAGGAAGCTTCAAGGCCGCATGAACGGAGCTTTCAAGCCGGGAAGACCAGGCTTGCCTCAGAGGGCTGCCTTTTCCAGGTTTACGTGCAGAAGAAGCGTCTGTGGTTTCTAACAAGTCCAAAGAGACCTAGCTGCTCACTGGGTCCCTCGAGAATCATCTTCTCTAGGCAGGGTGCCCTGCGTGTAGCGAACTGCTTAAGAGAAAGAAGGCCTTAGGTGTCGTAGGCTCACGTGCATCTTCCGAATGCCTGCAGCGTTACCCTAGAAACTGTGCTCTAGAGGCCCTTGGACGGCAAGCCGACTTACTCCCTGAGGTAGGCTGACTTCAGGCATGAGGTCCTAGAAGGAATTGTAAGCAAGACGTTTTGCTCAGCGCAGCTCCGACTACAGTGATGATGCAGCCTTCCGTGGCCTGCTGCCCAAGCTACCACAGTGTTCCCGAGGCTGTTGGTGTGCTGAGGAAATCTAGCTCCCCCGAGGCAGTGTGCAAGCTGCTGCCCGTCACTCGGCACACACACGAGTATTCCAAAGTGCCTCCGGGTCTGAATGTTGCTCTTCGACTCGGGAGAGCCTCGGGGTACTCAGTGTCCTTGTACGGAAACGGGTGCTGCCGGGAGGAGTCTAGGGGTCCCCAAGAGCTTCCAACCCTTCCACTGAAGCAGAAGAGAGAACTAAGGCCTCATGGAAGCTGCTGCACTCCTACCCTGCTGCGTGGCATATCAGGGTGCTCCTTCGAAGCTAGGCCTCACTTGGAGTTTCCCCTTAGCTATACAACAGGACAGGATGAGCTCTGACCGAGAAAGTGGAGCACCCCGGTTCCATGTGAAAGCGTCTCTTCCCTCTCACAGCCATGCCTGCCGTGAGAAGAGGCCCGGCAACAGCAGTGTTTCTCAGGGAGCTTCAAGGCGCAAGAGAGGATTCTTCAAGGTGCGGAAACAAGGCTGGTCCCATCGGGCACCAGCTCCAGGATGACACGGAGCATAAGTAGCTGTGCTTTCTATCCAAGGCAAAAGCGACCTAGTACATACTTGCTTCAAGCGTTCTTCACAGGGTGCTCTGGGTGTACCAAACTGCCTAGCCCAAGGAATGCCTTTGGTCTCCTAGGGTCCCTTGCCTCTACTAAAAGCCTGAAGTGTTACACAGAGACCGTGCTTTCGTGGAAGTTGGAAGGCAAGCCGCCTTTCCCCCTGAGATACGGTGACTTCGGGTATGAGTTCCTAGAAGGGCAGCTTCCAAAGTCCGGCAGTGTTACACGGAGAACGGTGCTCTAGTTGCAGTGGGAGCACTAGTTGAATGCCTCCTTGCGGTGGGGTGACTTCAGAGATGAGGTGCTAGGGATACTGAAAAGCAGAGGGATTGTCTCAGTGCAGCTCAGACAAGGGCGATGAGGCAGAAGTCCACGGCACGCTGCACTGGCTAGAACCGTGTTCCGCAAACTGCTGGAGAGCTGAGGAAATCTAGCTCTCCCAAGGGAGTGTGCAAATGCTGCCGATCAATAGGCGTACGCACAGGGGTACTCCGAAGGGCTTCCCGGGCTGGACGTTGCTCGGGAGGCCCAGGGGTCCGTGGACTACACGGCGTCCTCGTACAGAGACACGGGCCGACGCGAGGCGCCTAGGAATCCTGAGAAGCTTAGCAGCGTTACACTAAGGAAGGGCAACGACGACTGCCTCATGGAAACTGCTGCGCGCCTACCATTCTGCATGCAATTCAGGGCCTTCATTTGAGGCTTCTGCTCAGTGGAGTTTTAAGGTAACTATAGGGCAGGGAGGATGAGCTCCCAAACAGGAACGGGAAGGCACCCTGTTTCTTTCATGGAAACTCTTTCTCTTCTCAGAGCCACGCCTGCACGGATGAGAATCCGGGCCACATCAGTGCTTTCCAGGTAGCTTCGAGGCCGCACAAATGCAGCTTTCAAGGCGGGAAAGCAAGGCTTGTCTCAAACGGCCATTTCCAGGTTGACATGGGGCAGACTCTTCCGTGGTTTCTACCAAGTCAAAGAGACCTAGCTTCTCACGGAGTCCTTCCACAATCAACTTTTCTATGCAGGGTATTCTTCCTGAGGTGAACGGCCTGAACGAAAGAATGCGCTAGGTTTCTTGGGTCCTGCGAATCGTCCCAAAGCCTGCGGCTTTACACCAGAAACTGTGCTCTGGTTGCACTTGGAATCCCCCCCACCCCGCGCCCTCCCCAAGCCGACATTCTCCTTGAGTTAGGTTGACTTCAGGTATGAGGTCCTGGAGGGAATTGTAAGCAAAGTGCTTCTCTCAGTACAGCTCTGACTACGGTAATGAGGCACACTTCCATGGCCTTCTGCAACTAGAGCTACAAATACGTTCCTGAGGCTGTTGGTGAGCTGAGGCAATCTAGCTCCCCCGAGGCAGCGTGAAAGCTGCTGCCCTTCACTCGGCACGCACACGGGTACTCCGAAGTGTCTAGGGGTGTGAATGTGGCTCTTCAGCTCAGGAGAGCCCGGGGTCCTCAGTGTCCTTGTACGGAAACGGGTGCTGCCGCGAGGAGTCTAGCAGACCCGAAAAGCTTACTACCGTTCCACTGAAGCAGAAGAGAGAGCTAAGGCCTCCTGGGAGCTGCTGCACTCCTACCCTGCTGCACGGCATATCAGGGCCCTCCTTCGAAGCTAGGCCTCACTTGGAGCTTCCCCTTAGCTACGGAACAGGACAGGATGAGCTCTGACCGAGAAACTGGAATGCCCCGGTTCCTCGTGAAACCGTCTTTTCCCTCTCGCAGCCATGCCTGCCGTGAGAGGAGGCCCGACAACAGCAGTGTCTTCCAGGGAGCTGCAAGGCGCATAACAGGACCTTTCAAGGTGCCAAAACAAGGCCAGTCCCATCAGGCCGCAGCTCCAGGAAGACACGCAGCGTAAGTGTCTGTGGTTTCTGTCAAGTCAAAAGAGACCTAGCGACATACTTGGCTCTTCCCTGATTCAACTTTCCTACACAGGACGTTCTGCGTGTAGCGAACTGCCGGGACCACAGAGTGCCCTAGGTCTCGCAGGGTCCTGTGCGTCTACCGAAACCCTGAAGTGTTCCACAGAGATCTGTGCTTTGGCGGAATTTGTAACGCAGGCCGCCTTTGCACCTGAGCTACGGTGACTTCAGGTATGAGTGCCTAGAGGGACTAGCAAGCGCAGAGTTCTTCTCAGTACAGCTCAGACCAGGGCAATGTGGCCGACTTCCGTGGCATGCTGGACTTGCTAGAACCGTGTTCCTGAATCCGTTGGTGAGCTGAAGCAATCTAGCTCCCCCCAGGAGAGAGTGCAGTGTGTTACGCTTCACTCGGCCTAGCCAGGGGCACCCAGAAGGGCCTACGTGTCTGAGTGTGGCCCAGCAGGCCCAGGGGAGCCTGAGGGTACTCAGAGTTCTTGTAGGGACACGGGTGCTGACGCCAGGGGGCCAGGAGTCCTGACAGGATTAGTACCGTTACACGAGGGCAGGAGTGCGACAAAGGCCTCAAGGAAAAGGCCGCAAAACTACCCTTCTGGATGGCAAATCAGGGCCTTAGGTAGAGGCTACGGCCCACGTTGGGATTCCCCTTCGCTCTAGAGCAGGGCAGGGTATGCTCCCGCCCAGGGCCTGAAAGCACCCTCTTCCTTTCGAGAAAACTCTGGTGCTTCCAGAGCCATGCCTGCAGTGAGTACAGGTCCAGCAACCAAAGCGTTGTTCAGGAAGCTTCAAGGCCGCATGAACGGAGCTTTCAAGCCGGGAAGACCAGGCTTGCCTCAGAGGGCTGCCATTTCCAGGTTTATGTGCAGAAGAAGCGTCTGTGGTTTCTAACAAGTCCAAAGAGACCTAGCTGCTCACTGGGTCCCTCGAGAATCATCTTCTCTAGGCAGGGTGCCCTGCGTGTAGCGAACTGCTTAAAGAAAGAAGGCCTTAGGTGTCGTAGGCTCACGTGCATCTTCCGAATGCCTGCAGCGTTACCCTAGAAACTGTGCTCTAGAGGCCCTTGGACGGCAAGCTGACTTACTCCCTGAGGTAGGTTGACTTCAGGCATGAGGTCCTAGAAGGAATTGTAAGCAAGACGTTTTGCTCAGCGCAGCTCCGACTACAGTGATGATGCAGCCTTCCGTGGCCTGCTGCCCAAGCTACCACAGTGTTCCCGAGGCTGTTGGTGTGCTGAGGAAATCTAGCTCCCCCGAGGCAGTGTGCAAGCTGCTGCCCGTCACTCGGCACACACACGAGTATTCCAAAGTGCCTCCGGGTCTGAATGTTGCTCTTCGACTCGGGAGAGCCTCGGGGTACTCAGTGTCCTTGTACGGAAACGGGTGCTGCCGGGAGGAGTCTAGGGGTCCCCAAGAGCTTCCAACCCTTCCACTGAAGCAGAAGAGAGAACTAAGGCCTCATGGAAGCTGCTGCACTCCTACCCTGCTGCGTGGCATATCAGGGTGCTCCTTCGAAGCTAGGCCTCACTTGGAGTTTCCCCTTAGCTATACAACAGGACAGGATGAGCTCTGACCGAGAAAGTGGAGCACCCCGGTTCCATGTGAAAGCGTCTCTTCCCTCTCACAGCCATGCCTGCCGTGAGAAGAGGCCCGGCAACGGCAGTGTTTCTCAGGGAGCTTCAAGGCGCAAGAGAGGATTCTTCAAGGTGCGGAAACAAGGCTGGTCCCATCGGGCACCAGCTCCAGGATGACACGGAGCATAAGTAGCTGTGCTTTCTATCCAAGGCAAAAGCGACCTAGTACATACTTGCTTCAAGCGTTCTTCACAGGATGCTCTGGGTGTACCAAACTGCCTAGCCCAAGGAATGCCTTGGGCCTCCTAGGGTCCCTTGCCTCTACTAAAAGCCTGAAGTGTTACACAGAGACCCGTGCTTTCGTGGAAGTTGGAAGGCAAGCCGCCTTTCCCCCTGAGATACGGTGACTTCGGGTATGAGTTCCTAGAAGGGCAGCTTCCAAAGTCCGGCAGTGTTACACGGAGAACGGTGCTCTAGTTGCAGTGGGAGCACTAGTTGAATGCCTCCTTGCGGTGGGGTGACTTCAGAGATGAGGTGCTAGGGATACTGAAAAGCAGAGGGATTGTCTCAGTGCAGCTCAGACAAGGGCGATGAGGCAGAAGTCCACGGCACGCTGCACTGGCTAGAACCGTGTTCCGCAAACTGCTGGAGAGCTGAGGAAATCTAGCTCTCCCAAGGGAGTGTGCAAATGCTGCCGATCAATAGGCGTACGCACAGGGGTACTCCGAAGGGCTTCCCGGGCTGGACGTTGCTCGGGAGGCCCAGGGGTCCGTGGACTACACGGCGTCCTTGTACAGAGACACGGGCCGACGCGAGGCGCCTAGGAATCCTGAGAAGCTTAGCAGCGTTACACTAAGGAAGGGCAACGACGACTGCCTCATGGAAACTGCTGCGCGCCTACCATTCTGCGTGCAATTCGGGGCCTTCATTTGAGGCTTCTGCTCAGTGGAGTTTTAAGGTAACTATAGGGCAGGGAGGATGAGCTCCCAAACAGGAACGGGAAGGCACCCTGTTTCTTTCATGGAAACTCTTTCTCTTCTCAGAGCCACGCCTGCACGGATGAGAATCCGGGCCACATCCGTGCTTTCCAGGTAGCTTCGAGGCCGCACAAATGCAGCTTTCAAGGCGGGAAAGCAAGGCTTGTCTCAAACGGCCATTTCCAGGTTGACATGGGGCAGACTCTTCCGTGGTTTCTACCAAGTCAAAGAGACCTAGCTTCTCACGGAGTCCTTCCACAATCAACTTTTCTATGCAGGGTATTCTTCCTGAGGTGAACGGCCTGAACGAAAGAATGCGCTAGGTTTCTTGGGTCCTGCGAATCGTCCCAAAGCCTGCGGCTTTACACCAGAAACTGTGCTCTGGTTGCACTTGGAATCCCCCCACCCCGCGCCCTCCCCAAGCCGACATTCTCCTTGAGTTAGGTTGACTTCAGGTATGAGGTCCTGGAGGGAATTGTAAGCAAAGTGCTTCTCTCAGTACAGCTCTGACTACGGTAATGAGGCACACTTCCATGGCCTTCTGCAACTAGAGCTACAAATACGTTCCTGAGGCTGTTGGTGAGCTGAGGCAATCTAGCTCCCCCGAGGCAGCGTGAAAGCTGCTGCCCTTCACTCGGCACGCACACGGGTACTCCGAAGTGTCTAGGGGTGTGAATGTGGCTCTTCAGCTCAGGAGAGCCCGGGGTCCTCAGTGTCCTTGTACGGAAACGGTGCTGCCGCGAGGAGTCTAGCAGACCCGAAAAGCTTACTACCGTTCCACTGAAGCAGAAGAGAGAGCTAAGGCCTCCTGGGAGCTGCTGCACTCCTACCCTGCTGCACGGCATATCAGGGCCCTCCTTCGAAGCTAGGCCTCACTTGGAGCTTCCCCTTAGCTACGGAACAGGACAGGATGAGCTCTGACCGAGAAACTGGAATGCCCCGGTTCCTCGTGAAACCGTCTTTTCCCTCTCGCAGCCATGCCTGCCGTGAGAGGAGGCCCGACAACAGCAGTGTCTTCCAGGGAGCTGCAAGGCGCATAACAGGACCTTTCAAGGTGCCAAAACAAGGCCAGTCCCATCAGGCCGCAGCTCCAGGAAGACACGCAGCGTAAGTGTCTGTGGTTTCTGTCAAGTCAAAAGAGACCTAGCGACATACTTGGCTCTTCCCTGATTCAACTTTCCTACACAGGACGTTCTGCGTGTAGCGAACTGCCGGGACCACAGAGTGCCCTAGGTCTCGCAGGGTCCTGTGCGTCTACCGAAACCCTGAAGTGTTCCACAGAGATCTGTGCTTTGGCGGAATTTGTAACGCAGGCCGCCTTTGCACCTGAGCTACGGTGACTTCAGGTATGAGTGCCTAGAGGGACTAGCAAGCGCAGAGTTCTTCTCAGTACAGCTCAGACCAGGGCAATGTGGCCGACTTCCGTGGCATGCTGGACTTGCTAGAACCGTGTTCCTGAATCCGTTGGTGAGCTGAAGCAATCTAGCTCCCCCCAGGAGAGAGTGCAGTGTGTTACGCTTCACTCGGCCTAGCCAGGGGCACCCAGAAGGGCCTACGTGTCTGAGTGTGGCCCAGCAGGCCCAGGGGAGCCTGAGGGTACTCAGAGTTCTTGTAGGGACACGGGTGCTGACGCCAGGGGGCCAGGAGTCCTGACAGGATTAGTACCGTTACACGAGGGCAGGAGTGCGACAAAGGCCTCAAGGAAAAGGCCGCAAAACTACCCTTCTGGATGGCAAATCAGGGCCTTAGGTAGAGGCTACGGCCCACGTTGGGATTCCCCTTCGCTCTAGAGCAGGGCAGGGTATGCTCCCGCCCAGGGCCTGAAAGCACCCTCTTCCTTTCGAGAAAACTCTGGTGCTTCCAGAGCCATGCCTGCAGTGAGTACAGGTCCAGCAACCAAAGCGTTGTTCAGGAAGCTTCAAGGCCGCATGAACGGAGCTTTCAAGCCGGGAAGACCAGGCTTGCCTCAGAGGGCTGCCTTTTCCAGGTTTACGTGCAGAAGAAGCGTCTGTGGTTTCTAACAAGTCCAAAGAGACCTAGCTGCTCACTGGGTCCCTCGAGAATCATCTTCTCTAGGCAGGGTGCCCTGCGTGTAGCGAACTGCTTAAGAAAAGAAGGCCTTAGGTGTCGTAGGCTCACGTGCATCTTCCGAATGCCTGCAGCGTTACCCTAGAAACTGTGCTCTAGAGGCCCTTGGACGGCAAGCCGACTTACTCCCTGAGGTAGGCTGACTTCAAGCATGAGGTCCTAGAAGGAATTGTAAGCAAGACGTTTTGCTCAGCGCAGCTCCGACTACAGTGATGATGCAGCCTTCCGTGGCCTGCTGCCCAAGCTACCACAGTGTTCCCGAGGCTGTTGGTGTGCTGAGGAAATCTAGCTCCCCCGAGGCAGTGTGCAAGCTGCTGCCCGTCACTCGGCACACACACGAGTATTCCAAAGTGCCTCCGGGTCTGAATGTTGCTCTTCGACTCGGGAGAGCCTCGGGGTACTCAGTGTCCTTGTACGGAAACGGGTGCTGCCGGGAGGAGTCTAGGGGTCCCCAAGAGCTTCCAACCCTTCCACTGAAGCAGAAGAGAGAACTAAGGCCTCATGGAAGCTGCTGCACTCCTACCCTGCTGCGTGGCATATCAGGGTGCTCCTTCGAAGCTAGGCCTCACTTGGAGTTTCCCCTTAGCTATACAACAGGACAGGATGAGCTCTGACCGAGAAAGTGGAGCACCCCGGTTCCATGTGAAAGCGTCTCTTCCCTCTCACAGCCATGCCTGCCGTGAGAAGAGGCCCGGCAACGGCAGTGTTTCTCAGGGAGCTTCAAGGTGCAAGAGAGGATTCTTCAAGGTGCGGAAACAAGGCTGGTCCCATCGGGCACCAGCTCCAGGATGACACGGAGCATAAGTAGCTGTGCTTTCTATCCAAGGCAAAAGCGACCTAGTACATACTTGCTTCAAGCGTTCTTCACAGGGTGCTCTGGTGTACCAAACTGCCTAGCCCAAGGAATGCCTTTGGTCTCCTAGGGTCCCTTGCCTCTACTAAAAGCCTGAAGTGTTACACAGAGACCCGTGCTTTCGTGGAAGTTGGAAGGCAAGCCGCCTTTCCCCCTGAGATACGGTGACTTCGGGTATGAGTTCCTAGAAGGGCAGCTTCCAAAGTCCGGCAGTGTTACACGGAGAACGGTGCTCTAGTTGCAGTGGGAGCACTAGTTGAATGCCTCCTTGCGGTGGGGTGACTTCAGAGATGAGGTGCTAGGGATACTGAAAAGCAGAGGGATTGTCTCAGTGCAGCTCAGACAAGGGCGATGAGGCAGAAGTCCACGGCACGCTGCACTGGCTAGAACCGTGTTCCGCAAACTGCTGGAGAGCTGAGGAAATCTAGCTCTCCCAAGGGAGTGTGCAAATGCTGCCGATCAATAGGCGTACGCACAGGGGTACTCCGAAGGGCTTCCCGGGCTGGACGTTGCTCGGGAGGCCCAGGGGTCCGTGGACTACACGGCGTCCTTGTACAGAGACACGGGCCGACGCGAGGCGCCTAGGAATCCTGAGACGCTTAGCAGCGTTACACTAAGGAAGGGCAACGACGACTGCCTCATGGAAACTGCTGCGCGCCTACCATTCTGCGTGCAATTCGGGGCCTTCATTTGAGGCTTCTGCTCAGTGGAGTTTTAAGGTAACTATAGGGCAGGGAGGATGAGCTCCCAAACAGGAACGGGAAGGCACCCTGTTTCTTTCATGGAAACTCTTTCTCTTCTCAGAGCCACGCCTGCACGGATGAGAATCCGGGCCACATCAGTGCTTTCCAGGTAGCTTCGAGGCGCACAATGCAGCTTTCAAGGCGGGAAAGCAAGGCTTGTCTCAAACGGCCATTTCCAGGTTGACATGGGGCAGACTCTTCCGTGGTTTCTACCAAGTCAAAGAGACCTAGCTTCTCACGGAGTCCTTCCACAATCAACTTTTCTATGCAGGGTATTCTTCCTGAGGTGAACGGCTGAACGAAAGAATGCGCGCTAGGTTTCTTGGGTCCTGCGAATCGTCCCAAAGCCTGCGGCTTTACACCAGAAACTGTGCTCTGGTTGCACTTGGAATCCCCCCCACCCCGCGCCCTCCCCAAGTCGACATTCTCCTTGAGTTAGGTTGACTTCAGGTATGAGGTCCTGGAGGGAATTGTAAGCAAAGTGCTTCTCTCAGTACAGCTCTGACTACGGTAACGAGGCACACTTCCATGGCCTTCTGCAACTAGAGCTACAAATACGTTCCTGAGGCTGTTGGTGAGCTGAGGCAATCTAGCTCCCCCGAGGCAGCGTGAAAGCTGCTGCCCTTCACTCGGCACGCACACGGGTACTCCGAAGTGTCTAGGGGTGTGAATGTGGCTCTTCAGCTCAGGAGAGCCCGGGGGTCCTCAGTGTCCTTGTACGGAAACGGGTGCTGCCGCGAGGAGTCTAGCAGACCCGAAAAGCTTACTACCGTTCCACTGAAGCAGAAGAGAGAGCTAAGGCCTCCTGGGAGCTGCTGCACTCCTACCCTGCTGCACGGCATATCAGGGCCCTCCTTCGAAGCTAGGCCTCACTTGGAGCTTCCCCTTAGCTACGGAACAGGACAGGATGAGCTCTGACCGAGAAACTGGAATGCCCCGGTTCCTCGTGAAACCGTCTTTTCCCTCTCGCAGCCATGCCTGCCGTGAGAGGAGGCCCGACAACAGCAGTGTCTTCCAGGGAGCTGCAAGGCGCATAACAGGACCTTTCAAGGTGCCAAAACAAGGCCAGTCCCATCAGGCCGCAGCTCCAGGAAGACACGCAGCGTAAGTGTCTGTGGTTTCTGTCAAGTCAAAAGAGACCTAGCGACATACTTGGCTCTTCCCTGATTCAACTTTCCTACACAGGACGTTCTGCGTGTAGCGAACTGCCGGGACCACAGAGTGCCCTAGGTCTCGCAGGGTCCTGTGCGTCTACCGAAACCCTGAAGTGTTCCACAGAGATCTGTGCTTTGGCGGAATTTGTAACGCAGGCCGCCTTTGCACCTGAGCTACGGTGACTTCAGGTATGAGTGCCTAGAGGGACTAGCAAGCGCAGAGTTCTTCTCAGTACAGCTCAGACCAGGGCAATGTGGCCGACTTCCGTGGCATGCTGGACTTGCTAGAACCGTGTTCCTGAATCCGTTGGTGAGCTGAAGCAATCTAGCTCCCCCCAGGAGAGAGTGCAGTGTGTTACGCTTCACTCGGCCTAGCCAGGGGCACCCAGAAGGGCCTACGTGTCTGCGTGTGGCCCAGCAGGCCCAGGGGAGCCTGAGGGTACTCAGAGTTCTTGTAGGGACACGGGTGCTGACGCCAGGGGGCCAGGAGTCCTGACAGGATTAGTACCGTTACACGAGGGCAGGAGTGCGACAAAGGCCTCAAGGAAAAGGCCGCAAAACTACCCTTCTGGATGGCAAATCAGGGCCTTAGGTAGAGGCTACGGCCCACGTTGGGATTCCCCTTCGCTCTAGAGCAGGGCAGGGTATGCTCCCGCCCAGGGCCTGAAAGCACCCTCTTCCTTTCGAGAAAACTCTGGTGCTTCCAGAGCCATGCCTGCAGTGAGTACAGGTCCAGCAACCAAAGCGTTGTTCAGGAAGCTTCAAGGCCGCATGAACGGAGCTTTCAAGCCGGGAAGACCAGGCTTGCCTCAGAGGGCTGCCTTTTCCAGGTTTACGTGCAGAAGAAGCGTCTGTGGTTTCTAACAAGTCCAAAGAGACCTAGCTGCTCACTGGGTCCCTCGAGAATCATCTTCTCTAGGCAGGGTGCCCTGCGTGTAGCGAACTGCTTAAGAGAAAGAAGGCCTTAGGTGTCGTAGGCTCACGTGCATCTTCCGAATGCCTGCAGCGTTACCCTAGAAACTGTGCTCTAGAGGCCCTTGGACGGCAAGCTGACTTACTCCCTGAGGTAGGTTGACTTCAGGCATGAGGTCCTAGAATGAATTGTAAGCAAGACGTTTTGCTTAGCGCAGCTCCGACTACAGTGATGATGCAGCCTTCCGTGGCCTGCTGCCCAAGCTACCACAGTGTTCCCGAGGCTGTTGGTGTGCTGAGGAAATCTAGCTCCCTCGAGGCAGTGTGCAAGCTGCTGCCCGTCACTCGGCACACACACGAGTATTCCAAAGTGCCTCCGGGTCTGAATGTTGCTCTTCGACTCAGGAGAGCCTCGGGGTGCTCAGTGTCCTTGTACGGAAACGGGTGCTGCCGGGAGGAGTCTAGGGGTCCCCAAGAGCTTCCAACCCTTCCACTGAAGCAGAAGAGAGAACTAAGGCCTCATGGAAGCTGCTGCACTCCTACCCTGCTGCGTGGCATATCAGGGTGCTCCTTCGAAGCTAGGCCTCACTTGGAGTTTCCCCTTAGCTATACAACAGGACAGGATGAGCTCTGACCGAGAAAGTGGAGCACCCCGGTTCCATGTGAAAGCGTCTCTTCCCTCTCACAGCCATGCCTGCCGTGAGAAGAGGCCCGGCAACAGCAGTGTTTCTCAGGGAGCTTCAAGGCGCAAGAGAGGATTCTTCAAGGTGCGGAAACAAGGCTGGTCCCATCGGGCACCAGCTCCAGGATGACACGGAGCATAAGTAGCTGTGCTTTCTATCCAAGGCAAAAGCGACCTAGTACATACTTGCTTCAAGCGTTCTTCACAGGGTGCTCTGGGTGTACCAAACTGCCTAGCCCAAAGAATGCCTTTGGTCTCCTAGGGTCCCTTGCCTCTACTAAAAGCCTGAAGTGTTACACAGAGACCTGTGCTTTCGTGGAAGTTGGAAGGCAAGCCGCCTTTCCCCCTGAGATACGGTGACTTCGGGTATGAGTTCCTAGAAGGGCAGCTTCCAAAGTCTGGCAGTGTTACACGGAGAACGGTGCTCTAGTTGCAGTGGGAGCACTAGTTGAATGCCTCCTTGCGGTGGGGTGACTTCAGAGATGAGGTGCTAGGGATACTGAAAAGCAGAGGGATTGTCTCAGTGCAGCTCAGACAAGGGCGATGAGGCAGAAGTCCACGGCACGCTGCACTGGCTAGAACCGTGTTCCGCAAACTGCTGGAGAGCTGAGGAAATCTAGCTCTCCCAGGGAGTGTGCAAATGCTGCCGATCAATAGGCGTACGCACAGGGGTACTCCGAAGGGCTTCCCGGGCTGGACGTTGCTCGGGAGGCCCAGGGGTCCGTGGACTACACGGCGTCCTTGTACAGAGACACGGGCCGACGCGAGGCGCCTAGGAATCCTGAGAAGCTTAGCAGCGTTACACTAAGGAAGGGCAACGACGACTGCCTCATGGAAACTGCTGCGCGCCTACCATTCTGCATGCAATTCAGGGCCTTCATTTGAGGCTTCTGCTCAGTGGAGTTTTAAGGTAACTATAGGGCAGGGAGGATGAGCTCCCAAACAGGAACGGGAAGGCACCCTGTTTCTTTCATGGAAACTCTTTCTCTTCTCAGAGCCACGCCTGCACGGATGAGAATCCGGGCCACATCCGTGCTTTCCAGGTAGCTTCGAGGCCGCACAAATGCAGCTTTCAAGGCGGGAAAGCAAGGCTTGTCTCAAACGGCCATTTCCAGGTTGACATGGGGCAGACTCTTCCGTGGTTTCTACCAGTCAAAGAGACCTAGCTTCTCACGGAGTCCTTCCACAATCAACTTTTCTATGCAGGGTATTCTTCCTGAGGTGAACGGCCTGAACGAAAGAATGCGCTAGGTTTCTTGGGTCCTGCGAATCGTCCCAAAGCCTGCGGCTTTACACCAGAAACTGTGCTCTGGTTGCACTTGGAATCCCCCCCACCCCGCGCCCTCCCCAAGCCGACATTCTCCTTGAGTTAGGTTGACTTCAGGTATGAGGTCCTGGAGGGAATTGTAAGCAAAGTGCTTCTCTCAGTACAGCTCTGACTACGGTAATGAGGCACACTTCCATGGCCTTCTGCAACTAGAGCTACAAATACGTTCCTGAGGCTGTTGGTGAGCTGAGGCAATCTAGCTCCCCCGAGGCAGCGTGAAAGCTGCTGCCCTTCACTCGGCACGCACACGGGTACTCCGAAGTGTCTAGGGGTGTGAATGTGGCTCTTCAGCTCAGGAGAGCCGGGGGTCCTCAGTGTCCTTGTACGGAAACGGGTGCTGCCGCGAGGAGTCTAGCAGACCCGAAAAGCTTACTACCGTTCCACTGAAGCAGAAGAGAGAGCTAAGGCCTCCTGGGAGCTGCTGCACTCCTACCCTGCTGCACGGCATCTCAGGGCCCTCCTTCGAAGCTAGGCCTCACTTGGAGCTTCCCCTTAGCTACGGAACAGGACAGGATGAGCTCTGACCGAGAAACTGGAATGCCCCGGTTCCGCGTGAAACCGTCTTTTCCCTCTCGCAGCCATGCCTGCCGTGAGAGGAGGCCCGACAACAGCAGTGTCTTCCAGGGAGCTGCAAGGCGCATAACAGGACCTTTCAAGGTGCCAAAACAAGGCCAGTCCCATCAGGCCACAGCGCCAGGAAGACACGCAGCGTAAGTGTCTGTGGTTTCTGTCAAGTCAAAAGAGACCTAGCGACATACTTGGCTCTTCCCTGATTCAACTTTCCTACACAGGACCTTCTGCGTGTAGCGAACTGCCGGGACCACAGAGTGCCCTAGGTCTCGCAGGGTCCTGTGCGTCTACCGAAACCCTGAAGTGTTCCACAGAGATCTGTGCTTTGGCGGAATTTGTAACGCAGGCCGCCTTTGCACCTGAGCTACGGTGACTTCAGGTATGAGTGCCTAGAGGGACTAGCAAGCGCAGAGTTCTTCTCAGTACAGCTCAGACCAGGGCAATGTGGCCGACTTCCGTGGCATGCTGGACTTGCTAGAACCGTGTTCCTGAATCCGTTGGTGAGCTGAAGCAATCTAGCTCCCCCCAGGAGAGAGTGCAGTGTGTTACGCTTCACTCGGCCTAGCCAGGGGCACCCAGAAGGGCCTACGTGTCTGAGTGTGGCCCAGCAGGCCCAGGGGGCCTGAGGGTACTCAGAGTTCTTGTAGGGACACGGGTGCTGACGCCAGGGGGCCAGGAGTCCTGACAGGATTAGTACCGTTACACGAGGGCAGGAGTGCGACAAAGGCCTCAAGGAAAAGGCCGCAAAACTACCCTTCTGGATGGCAAATCAGGGCCTTAGGTAGAGGCTACGGCCCACGTTGGGATTCCCCTTCGCTCTAGAGCAGGGCAGGGTATGCTCCCGCCCAGGGCCTGAAAGCACCCTCTTCCTTTCGAGAAAACTCTGGTGCTTCCAGAGCCATGCCTGCAGTGAGTACAGGTCCAGCAACCAAAGCGTTGTTCAGGAAGCTTCAAGGCCACATGAACGGAGGTTTCAAGCCGGGAAGACCAGGCTTGCCTCAGAGGGCTGCCTTTTCCAGGTTTACGTGCAGAAGAAGCGTCTGTGGTTTCTAACAAGTCCAAAGAGACCTAGCTGCTCACTGGGTCCCTCGAGAATCATCTTCTCTAGGCAGGGTGCCCTGCGTGTAGCGAACTGCTTAAAGAAAGAAGGCCTTAGGTGTCGTAGGCTCACGTGCATCTTCCGAATGCCTGCAGCGTTACCCTAGAAACTGTGCTCTAGAGGCCCTTGGACGGCAAGCCGACTTACTCCCTGAGGTAGGCTGACTTCAGCATGAGGTCCTAGAAGGAATTGTAAGCAAGACGTTTTGCTCAGCGCAGCTCCGACTACAGTGATGATGCAGCCTTCCGTGGCCTGCTGCCCAAGCTACCACAGTGTTCCCGAGGCTCTTGGTGTGCTGAGGAAATCTAGCTCCCCCGAGGCAGTGTGCAAGCTGCTGCCCGTCACTCGGCACACACACGAGTATTCCAAAGTGTCTCCGGGTCTGAATGTTGCTCTTCGACTCGGGAGAGCCTCGGGGTACTCAGTGTCCTTGTACGGAAACGGGTGCTGCCGGGAGGAGTCTAGGGGTCCCCAAGAGCTTCCAACCCTTCCACTGAAGCAGAAGAGAGAACTAAGGCCTCATGGAAGCTGCTGCACTCCTACCCTGCTGCGTGGCATATCAGGGTGCTCCTTCGAAGCTAGCCTCACTTGGAGTTTCCCCTTAGCTATACAACAGGACAGGATGAGCTCTGACCGAGAAAGTGGAGCACCCCGGTTCCATGTGAAAGCGTCTCTTCCCTCTCACAGCCATGCCTGCCGTGAGAAGAGGCCCGGCAACGGCAGTGTTTCTCAGGGAGCTTCAAGGCGCAAGAGAGGATTCTTCAAGGTGCGGAACAAGGCTGGTCCCATCGGGCACCAGCTCCAGGATGACACGGAGCATAAGTAGCTGTGCTTTCTATCCAAGGCAAAAGCGACCTAGTACATACTTGCTTCAAGCGTTCTTCACAGGGTGCTCTGGGTGTACCAAACTGCCTAGCCCAAAGAATGCCTTTGGTCTCCTAGGGTCCTTGCCTCTACTAAAAGCCTGAAGTGTTACACAGAGACCCGTGCTTTCGTGGAAGTTGGAAGGCAAGCCGCCTTTCCCCCTGAGATACGGTGACTTCGGGTATGAGTTCCTAGAAGGGCAGCTTCCAAAGTCTGGCAGTGTTACACGGAGAACGGTGCTCTAGTTGCAGTGGGAGCACTAGTTGAATGCCTCCTTGCGGTGGGGTGACTTCAGAGATGAGGTGCTAGGGATACTGAAAAGCAGAGGGATTGTCTCAGTGCAGCTCAGACAAGGGCGATGAGGCAGAAGTCCACGGCACGCTGCACTGGCTAGAACCGTGTTCCGCAAACTGCTGGAGAGCTGAGGAAATCTAGCTCTCCCAAGGGAGTGTGCAAATGCTGCCGATCAATAGGCGTACGCACAGGGGTACTCCGAAGGGCTTCCCGGGCTGGACGTTGCTCGGGAGGCCCAGGGGTCCGTGGACTACACAGCGTCCTTGTACAGAGACACGGGCCGACGCGAGGCGCCTAGGAATCCTGAGACGCTTAGCAGCGTTACACTAAGGAAGGGCAACGACGACTGCCTCATGGAAACTGCTGCGCGCCTACCATTCTGCGTGCAATTCGGGGCCTTCATTTGAGGCTTCTGCTCAGTGGAGTTTTAAGGTAACTATAGGGCAGGGAGGATGAGCTCCCAAACAGGAACGGGAAGGCACCCTGTTTCTTTCATGGAAACTCTTTCTCTTCTCAGAGCCACGCCTGCACGGATGAGAATCCGGGCCACATCAGTGCTTTCCAGGTAGCTTCGAGGCCGCACAAATGCAGCTTTCAAGGCGGGAAAGCAAGGCTTGTCTCAAACGGCCATTTCCAGGTTGACATGGGGCAGACTCTTCCGTGGTTTCTACCAAGTCAAAGAGACCTAGCTTCTCACGGAGTCCTTCCACAATCACTTTTCTATGCAGGGTATTCTTCCTGAGGTGAACGGCCTGAACGAAAGAATGCGCTAGGTTTCTTGGGTCCTGCGAATCGTCCCAAAGCCTGCGGCTTTACACCAGAAACTGTGCTCTGGTTGCACTTGGAATCCCCCCCACCCCGCGCCCTCCCCAAGCCGACATTCTCCTTGAGTTAGGTTGACTTCAGGTATGAGGTCCTGGAGGGAATTGTAAGCAAAGTGCTTCTCTCAGTACAGCTCTGACTACGGTAACGAGGCACACTTCCATGGCCTTCTGCAACTAGAGCTACAAATACGTTCCTGAGGCTGTTGGTGAGCTGAGGCAATCTAGCTCCCCCGAGGCAGCGTGAAAGCTGCTGCCCTTCACTCGGCACGCACACGGGTACTCCGAAGTGTCTAGGGGTGTGAATGTGGCTCTTCAGCTCAGGAGAGCCCGGGGGTCCTCAGTGTCCTTGTACGGAAACGGGTGCTGCCGCGAGGAGTCTAGCAGACCCGAAAAGCTTACTACCGTTCCACTGAAGCAGAAGAGAGAGCTAAGGCCTCCTGGGAGCTGCTGCACTCCTACCCTGCTGCACGGCATCTCAGGGCCCTCCTTCGAAGCTAGGCCTCACTTGGAGCTTCCCCTTAGCTACGGAACAGGACAGGATGAGCTCTGACCGAGAAACTGGAATGCCCCGGTTCCTCGTGAAACCGTCTTTTCCCTCTCGCAGCCATGCCTGCCGTGAGAGGAGGCCCGACAACAGCAGCAGTGTTCTCCAGGAGCTGCAAGGCGCATAACAGGACCTTTCAAGGTGCCAAAACAAGGCCAGTCCCATCAGGCCGCAGCTCCAGGAAGACACGCAGCGTAAGTGTCTGTGGTTTCTGTCAAGTCAAAAGAGACCTAGCGACATACTTGGCTCTTCCCTGATTCAACTTCCTACACAGGACGTTCTGCGTGTAGCGAACTGCCGGGACCACAGAGTGCCCTAGGTCTCGCAGGGTCCTGTGCGTCTACCGAAACCCTGAAGTGTTCCACAGAGATCTGTGCTTTGGCGAATTTGTAACGCAGGCCGCCTTTGCACCTGAGCTACGGTGACTTCAGGTATGAGTGCCTAGAGGGACTAGCAAGCGCAGAGTTTCTTCTCAGTACAGCTCAGACCAGGGCAATGTGGCCGACTTCCGTGGCATGCTGGACTTGCTAGAACCGTGTTCCTGAATCCGTTGGTGAGCTGAAGCAATCTAGCTCCCCCCAGAGAGAGTGCAGTGTGTTACGCTTCACTCGGCCTAGCCAGGGGCACCCAGAAGGGCCTACGTGTCTGAGTGTGGCCCAGCAGGCCCAGGGGAGCCTGAGGGTACTCAGAGTTCTTGTAGGGACACGGGGTGCTGACGCCAGGGGCCAGGAGTCCTGACAGGATTAGTACCGTTACACGAGGGCAGGAGTGCGACAAAGGCCTCAAGGAAAAGGCCGCAAAACTACCCTTCTGGATGGCAATCAGGCCTTAGGTAGAGGCTACGGCCCACGTTGGGATTCCCCTTCGCTCTAGAGCAGGGCAGGGTATGCTCCCGCCCAGGGCCTGAAAGCACCCTCTTCCTTTCGAGAAAACTCTTGGTTGCTTCCAGAGCCATGCCTGCAGTGAGTACAGGTCCAGCAACCAAAGCGTTGTTCAGGAAGCTTCAAGGCCGCATGAACGGAGCTTTCAAGCCGGGAAGACCAGCTTGCCTCAGAGGCTGCCTTTTCCAGGTTTACGTGCAGAAGAAGCGTCTGTGGTTTCTAACAAGTCCAAAGAGACCTAGCTGCTCACTGGGTCCCTCGAGAATCATCTTCTTCTAGGCAGGGTGCCTGCGTGTAGCGAACTGTGCTTAAGAGAAAGAAGGCTTAGGTGGTCGTAGGCTCACGTGCATCTTCCGAATGCCTCAGCGTTACCCTAGAAACTGTGCTCTAGAGGCCCTTG